>NC_069510.1:95286492-95536492 GCF_027579735.1 Bombina bombina
TAACCATTAGCAGACTGTGCCATAAATCTGCAAACACATAAAGGTGGTGAGTTTTTATCCCCAGAGGGATACGTCATTTCTTTTCGCTATAGCTACTTTGGGTGCATATGTAGTTATTTATCTTCTATATATCTATTTCCTCCTTTGTAGTGATGGGCTAGAACCTATGGGATCTGCTATTAGTACCTGCTGTAGTACAACAATGTACAGGTAGCCCACAGTTTACGCCGGGGTTAGGTTCCAGAAGGAATGGTTGTAAATCGAAGCCGTTGTAAATTGAAACCCAGTTTATAATGTAAGTCAATGGGAAGTGAGGGAGATAGGTTCCAGGCCCCTCTCAAAATTGTCATAAGTAACACCTACTACATTATTTTTAAAGCTTTGAAATGAAGACTTTAAATGCTAAACAGCATTATAAACCTAATAAAGTAATCACACAACACAGAATATATAATTAAACTAAGTTAAATGAACAAAAACATTTGCTAAACAGCATTATAAACCTAATAAAATAATCACACAACACAGACTTCACTTGCATTTTTCTGCAAACAGTTCTTTCCATGCATTCCAATCTGGACTGATTTATAGACAGGATGATCTTGTTCCTTTGAAATCTGCTCGATAGCTCAGGTCTGGTTAAACTGATTAATTTCAGCTTGCTTGGCTTTGCTGCAACACAAGCGGACAGCTCCACCTACTGGCTATTTTAATAAATGCACTGCTTCTCAATGCTTTTCAATAGCAGTCACATGACTGGGAAAAAAGGTTGTTATTCTGAAACGGTGTAAATTGAACCGTTGTAAAACGAGGGCCATCTGTATAGGGTTGCCAGGTGTCCAGTATTCAACCAGACAGTCCAGTATTTTAGCAGGCTGTCTAGTAAAATGTGTACCTCTAGCAGCCAAGGGGGTCACATCACTGCTCTATATATGTGTTACTGGCAACCAAGGGGATAACATGACTGCTTAGTTGTGAAAATTATATGTGGTGGGCTCAAGGGTGGGGCCTAAGGTTGGGCTTTTGTGGAGACATTGTGTGAACTCATTTATGTCCCATGTCCAATCACCTTTAGGTTGTCCGGTATTTATTTGAAGCACAGCTAGCAACCCTAACAATGTAGTAGAACTAGCACTTTCAAAAGCAGGTCACAAGCCTCAAGCACTGAGCTAACTCCCAAGTAATAGTGGCCGTGACATAACAGCCACTGTGATGAAAAATAGTCTATGGGTGCACCACCCAGCTGATTTTACTGACCACCTGGATACAATGTAAACCAATATTAAGCTAAAATTAGCTAATATTAAATGTGTTTAATGTTTGTTGCACAAATTATCATTAAATCAATTTATGTTATAATATTGCAAAGTATTAGACTGCCCCAACCTGGCTACTGCATAATGCCAACTGGCTGGCAAACCTTTCTTTTGAGAATCTGTCAAGAATCCTGATTTTATTTATACATATGTATGTTTATTATATATACATATATGTGTGTTTGTTACGGGTAAAGTCAGAAATCCAGGTAATCCTAGGATAAACCTGACATTACCCAAGTGGCTGTGGGTAAAGTCCGATGTAATGTAATCCCCCCATCTACACTATTGTTTTTGCCTCTGCCTGGGAGGTTCAAGGAAGGCGCCCCATCGATCCCCTGGCATCCACCACAAGTGAACCTTGAACCCCCCCAGGCGGAGGCAACAAAGATAGTGAAGATGTGTGAATGGGTGAGATGTGCACCGTTTCAGAATAACAACCTTTTTTTCCAGTCATGTGACTGCTATTGAAAAGCATTGGGAAGCAGTGAATTGATTAAAATAGCCAGTAGGCGGAGCTGTCCGCTTGTGTTGCAGCAAAGATATGCAAGCCAAGCAAGCTGAAATTAATCAATTTAACCATATCGAGCAGATTTCAAAGGAACAAGATCTTCCTGTCTATAAATCAGTCCAGATTGGAATGCATAGAAAGAACTGTTTGCAGAAAAATGCAAGTAAAGTCTGTGTTGTGTGATTTTATTAGGTTTATAATGTGGTTTAGCAAATTTTTTTGTTCATTTAACTTAGTTTAATTATATATTCTGTGTTGTGTGATTATATTATTACGTTTATAATACTGTTTAGCATTTAAAGTCTTCATTTCAAAGCTTTAAAAATAATGTATTAGGTCATGTTACTTATGACAATTTTGAGAGGGGCCTGGACCCTAACTCCCTCACTTCCCCATTAACTTACATTATAAACTGGGTTTCAATTTACAACAGTTTTGATTTACAACCATTCCTTCTGGAACCTAACCCCGACGTAAACTGAGGGCTACCTGTATATATATTATATGATATATATATCTATATTGCATTTGACTATCATACGATAATGTTTGATCATTAAATTGAAAAAAATAAACATGAGACATTAGTTTTTCTATTTGAAGGTCTATAAACACGAATTCATCCTTTTATATAAATTTTGTTTTCTCAATGAATAATATAAATATAAAAAAAAGGAAGAATTATAGGTGTGAGTATCAGAAAATTGTGGTATATATCCCTATTTCTGTTGTTAAACTGTCAGCTGATACCCTGACAAGGGTTAAAGGACCAGTAAATACAGAAATTTGCATAATCAACAAATGCATGACAAAAACACAATGCAGTAGCATGAACTTCAAATGAGCAGCAAAAAAATATCTGACAAATTTCAAAGTTCTGTCTATTGCCACTCTTTTATCATGTGACAGTCATCAGCCAATCACAAATGCATATACGTACATTCTGTGAATTCTTGCACATGCTCAGTAGGAGCTGGTGACTCAAAAAGTGTAAATATAAAAAGACTGTGCACATTTTGTTAATGGAAGTTAATTGGAAAGTTGTTTAAAATGGCATGCTCTATCTGAATGAAGAAAGTTACATTTTGACTTGAGTGTCCCTTTAAATGCTGCGGTCTCCATCTTAGCAAATGGAAGCATCATGTTTCTGGTACAATTACAAGGTTTCTGTGCTCACAGATGTTTCTAATGATGTTTGATAACCATAACTGTATATCTGCTAGGACGCCTGATGGTAACTGCCTCAGACATGCACTGTCACTCAGGCCGGTGAAACATTTTGAGCTGCATTTTTTGGGGCAGATATTCGGTCTGGAGAACTTCCACTTCATTCATTTTAAACAAATCTTGCTACAACAATTTTAACTTATTAGGGATGGGTAGGGTTGCCACCTCAGCCATGTTTTCCTGGACACTTATGAGTTACACATGCTGCAGGGTGTGCAGGGGGGAACATGTATTGTGTTTCTGGACAGCACTATTCATATTCCTCCCAGAACACCCTGCAGTATAAGTGTTCTGTATTTTAAGGGACGAGTGGCAACCCTAGGGATGGGCTAAACTGAGGTGCAGAAACCTCTTAAAAATAAAGGTTACCCAAAAATGTTCTCCCCTTTAATTTGTTCCAAAGGATCCATTTTACTTGGTAGATTATATTTAATTGTTTACAAATAACTCCTTCACCTTTATATTGGCATTTTAAATAACTGGTTTTGCCTGTGGTATCCTTACCTATACTGAAAGTTTCTACATAGCCAGTATAAGAAATTACACTCCCAGCGGGGATAAGAGAGATAAGTAATAAAATGTTAATTTCCAATTTTTCTCCAGACAGAGATAAGGAAACATTTGTGTGTAAAGAAAGTGATACAAGAAGGTTACAAAAATAAACCTAAAGGAATAATTGAACATATATTTTTTACTCTGCTGTATAACAAGTCATTGGAAACACATTAAGGGAAAAACAATTTTACTGTTTACTGTCCTTTTAGGTATTTTGAGATATAGAAAACGGGACAAACACTAAACAAATTCTAGACAGAATGATGCATTCAAAGAAAAGATTTAGTCTGTGAATAACATGTAGATGTATTTTTTAAAGTTTCATTAGCTGTTTACATTTTGACAAAATAAGTGTAAAATTTTAGTGTCTTTAAAATAATGGGAGCTGCCATGTTGTAACTCAGGTTACCTTCTCTGCTGTGGCCAATTAGGGACAGTTATAAATAGGTCACTAGAGTGTGCAGCCAATGGCTGTGTGGAATATAACTGTTCTGCACCAATTCTAACAGGAACTGAAAATCTCTCAATTTCAGCATGGAATTACAGGAAAAGGGAACAAAATAAAACATGAAAGTATATTGCAAAGTTTTTTAAATATATATACGATTTATCATTTTATATTACCATCTCAAAGTGTTTAATGTCCCTTTAATGCGTCCCTAACTATGCGCTACTTTCCATTGAGGTGGTAACGTTTGGAAACTGGTGGTAACATAAAAAATCTTCATAGACTTTAATGAAGATAAATGTTTTTATCACCAGTTTCCATAATTTGCCCCCTCAATGGAAACTAGTTCTGTTTTATATGTTGGAATGTATAAGATTGTTTACAAATAGTTCCTTTACCTTTATTTTGTCATTTAAAATAGCTGATTTTCACCAATGATACTGAAACTATAAATACTATTAAACGAGACAAGTAGCAAGTTCCCAGTAGGGGGTGAAAGGGATAGGTAATGACATTTTCTTTTTCAATAGCTCCATTGTGCATGAACAGAGAGTTAAAGGGACACTGAACCCAAAAAATTTTTCTTTCGTGATTCAGATAGAGCATGAAATTTTAAGCAACTTTCTAATTTACTCCTATTATCAAATTGTCTTCATTCTCTTAGTATCTTTATTTGAAATGCAAGAATGTAAGTTTAGATGCCGGCCCATTTTTGGTGAACAACCTGGGTTGTTCTTGCTGATTGGTGGATAAATTCATCCACCAATTAAAAAAGTGCTGTCCAGAGGTCTGAACCAAAAAAGAAGCTTAGATGCCTTCTTTTTCAAACAAAGATAGCAAGTGAACGAAGAAAAATTTAAAATAGGAGTAAATTAAAAAGTTGCTTAAAAATGCATGCTCTATCTGAATCACGAAAGAAAAAAAATTGGGTTCAGTGTCCCTTTAAGATAAGGAGGAATTAAGTTTCCAATTTACTTCTATTATTAAATTTGCTTCGTTCTCATGTTATTCTTTGTTGAAGAGATATCTAGATATGTACGATGCACATCTGGAGCACTACATGACAGGGAATAGTGCTCTTGCTAATGTATAACATTGTTGCAAAACTGCTATATATATATATATATACACACACACACATATATATATATATATATATATATATATATATATATATACACACACTAGCTCTCATCTTTTTTGGGACTTTGAACAGCTCCCCCAGAGCACCACAATAACCCACAGTACTATAAGATATTTATTATGTAGGAATCTGCTTATGTACTGGACATCAGCATTAGCATCAGCTCATAGGGTTTGTGGCTGGTCCCATGGCTCAGTGACATTCTGCATTTGTTATGTACAAGACTAATTTGCCCCCCAGACTTTAGCTCCAGTCCTTTAGAACTTATTGATAGAGTTTTCTGCACATCTGATGAACAACACAGGTAGCTGCTCAGTAATTGTGCTTATCTAACCTGTTCTCATACAAGGGAAACCCTTAAAATCTGCCCTGTTAGAGGGTCCTTAGCACTGAAGAACCTGTTGTACATTGTGTAGCTTCAGAAGATTCTTTATTTGATTAAGGACGACAACAGCCATAATGACAAAGCTGAGGCAATGCATATTTAGCAGATAAAACACAGATTGCAGTCACCTTGGGATGTAGTTGACTTCAGAAAGGATCCGTCCCTTTCTATAAACACAAAAGTGTAGCTTCAAAGTACATTTTGGATATACATTTTTTACCTTTATTTTTTTAAGTGGTATTTGTATATAGTATCATATTTTATCTTTTTTATTGTAGGAAGGGAGACGTCCCTCCATTGATTTGATATTGCTGTCACTTTCTTAATAAATTTATTTTATTTTTTTTAACACATTGTGTATGTGTCACGCCGCACCGTTGCTAGGGGCGCGGCGTCTTCCCCATGCTCGTTGCCTAGGGCTGTGTCGGCTCTGGATGCGTGCGGCGCTGACGTCATCGCCGCACGCTCCTGATGCCGGCCGGTCCTGTGGCGCTAATTCTCTGCCTATTTAAACGGGCAGCAGACGATCAGTCACTGCCCAAGTATAGTTACTTCTTCTTGTGCTCCTGGGAGTGACAGATGGTCTGCTGAACTAAATACTTTGTTGCTGAACCCTTGCCTGTCTTCTTACTACGCTACCTGGTTAACTCCTACCCTGCTGGACTGATACTTTGTTGCTGAAAACCTTGCCTGTCTCACTACTCTACCTGGTTAACCCCTTATCTGCTGGACTGATCCTTGTTACTGAACCCTGCCTGTCTCACTACGCTACTTGGTTATTCCCTAACTTGCTGGACTGACTCCTTGTTGCTGAACCCTGCCTGTTTCACTTTGCTACCTGGTTAACCCCTTTATTTCTGGCCTGCCTTTCTGTTGCCGGATCCTGTCTGCCTATTTGCCGTGTGCTGTCCAGCCTGTGGTGAGTGCCCTTTCCTCATTTGCCTGATACTCTCTGCTCTGGGATATTCCCTATCTTTCCGGCTCAACGCCGGGATAACAAGACTACTGGCCGAGTTCGGTCTGATAGAGGAGTATCCCACAAGTCTTACAGTATGATTGTTTATAGATACTTCTAGCATTTTTAGCCCCATCCCATGTGGTTTGTATTCTTTTATTTATTCTCCTCACACAGTCCCTCTCTCTGGTCTCTTCAGTCCCTCTCTCTAGTCTCTTCAGTCCCCTCACACAGTCCCTCTCTCTAGTCTCTTCAGTCCCCTCACACAGTCCCTCTCTCTAGTCTCTTCAGTCCCCACACACAGTCCCTCTCTCTAGTCTCTTCAGTCCCCTCACACAGTCCCTCTCTCTGGTCTCTTCAGTCCCCTCACACAGTCCCTCTCTCTAGTCTCTTCAGTCCCCTCACACAGTCCCTCTCTCTAGTCTCTTCAGTCCCCTCACACAGTCCCTCTCTCTGGTCTATTCAGTCCCCTCACACAGTCCCTCTCTCTAGTCTCTTCAGTCCCCTCACACAGTCCCTCTCTCTAGTCTCTTCAGTCCCCTTACACAGTCCCTCTCTCTGGTCTCTTTATTCCCCTCACACAGTCCCTCTCTCTGGTCTCTTCAGTCCCCTCACACAGTCCCTCTCTCTGCTCTCTTCAGTCCCCTCACACAGTCCCTCTCTCTGGTCTCTTTATTCCCCTCACACAGTCACTCTCTCTGGTCTCTTTATTCCCCTCACACAGTCCCTCTCTCTAGTCTCTTTATTCCCCTCACACAGTCCCTCTCTCTGGTCTCTTTATTCCCCTCACACAGTCTCTCTCTCTAGTCTCTTCAGTACCCTCACACAGTCTTTCTCTCTGGTCTCTTCAGTCCCCTTACACAGTCCCTCTCTCTGGTCTCTTTATTCTCCTCACACAGTCTCTCTCTCTAGTCTCTTCAGTACCCTCACACAGTCTTTCTCTCTGGTCTCTTCAGTCCCCTTACACAGTCCCTCTCTCTGGTCTCTTTATTCCCCTCACACAGTCCCTCTCTCTGGTCTCTTCAGTCCCCTCACACAGTCTCTCTCTCTGGTCTCTTTATTCCCCTCACACAGTCCCTCTCTCTGGTCTCTTTATTCCCCTCACCCAGTCCCTCTCTCTAGTCTCTTCACTCCCCTCACACAGTCCCTCTCTCTGGTCTCTTCAGACCCTCACACAGTCCCTCTCTCTGGTCTCTTTATTCCCCTCACACAGTCCCTCTCTGTAGTCTCTTCAGTCCCATCACACAGTCCCCCTCTCTGGTCTCTTCAGTTCCCTCACACAGTCCCTCTCTCTAGTCTCTTTATTCTCCTCACACAGTCCCTCTCTCTAGTCTCTTCACTCCCCTCACACAGTCCCTCTCTCTGGTCTCTTCAGTTCCCTCACACAGTCCCTCTCCCTAGTCTCTTTATTCCCCTCACACAGTCCCTCTCTCTAGTCTCTTTATTCCCCTCACACAGTTCCTCTCTTTGGTCTCTTTAGTCCCCTCACACAGTCCCTCTCTCTAGTCTCTTTATTCCCTTCACACAGTCCCTCTCTCTGGTCTCTTTATTCCCTTCACACAGTCCCTCTCTCTGGTCTCTTTATTACCCTCACACAGTCCCTCTCTGGTCTCTTTATTACCCTCACACAGTCCCTCTCTCTGGTCTCTTTATTACCCTCACATAGTCCCTCTCTCTGGTCTCTTTATTCCCCTCACACAGTCCCTCTCTCTGGTCTCTTTATTACCCTCACACAGTCCCTCTCTCTGGTCTCTTCAGTCCCCTCACACAGTCTCTCTCTTTGGTCTCTTTATTCCCCTCACACAGTCCCTCTCTCTGGTCTCTTTATTCCCCTCACACAGTCCCTCTCTCTGGTCTCTTTATTCTCCTCACACAGTCCCTCTCTCTGGTCTCTTTATTCCCCTCACACAGTCCCTCTCTCTGGTCTCTTTATTCCCCTCACACAGTCCCTCTCTCTGGTCTCTTCAGTCCCCTCACACAGTCCCTCTCTCTGGTCTCTTTATTCCCCTCACACAGTCCCTCTCTCTAGTCTCTTCAGTCCCATCACACAGTCCCCCTCTCTAGTCTCTTTATTCTCCTCACATAGTCCCTCTCTCTGGTCTCTTCAGTCCCCTCACACAGTCCCTCTCTCTAGTCTCTTTATTACCCTCACACAGCCCCTCTCTCTAGTCTCTTTAATCCCCTCACACAGTCCCTCTCTCTGGTCTCTTTAGTTCCCTCACACAGTCCCTCTCTCTAGTCTCTTCATTCCCCTCGCACAGTCCCTCTTCTCTAGTCTCTTCACTCCCCTCACACAGTCCCTCTCTCTGGTCTCTTTATTCCCCTCACACAGTCCCTCTCTCTAGTCTCTTCACTCCCCTCACACAGTCCCTCTCTCTGGTCTCTTTATTACTCTCACACAGTCCCTCTCTCTGGTCTCTTTATTCCCCTCACACAATCCCTCTCTCTAGTCTCTTCACTCCCCTCATACAGTCCCTCTCTCTGGTCTCTTCAGTTCCCTCACACAGTCCCTCTCTCTAGTCTCTTTATTCTCCTCACACAGTCCCTCTCTCTAGTCTCTTCACTCCCCTCACACAGTCCCTCTCTCTGGTCTCTTCAGTTCCCTCACACAGTCCCTCTCCCTAGTCTCTTTATTCCCCTCACACAGTCCCTCTCTCTAGTCTCTTTATTCCCTTCACACAGTCCCTCTCTCTGGTCTCTTTATTACCCTCACACAGTCCCTCTCTGGTCTCTTTATTACCCTCACACAGTCCCTCTCTCTGGTCTCTTTATTACCCTCACACAGTCCCTCTCTCTGGTCTCTTTATTCCCCTCACACAGTCCCTCTCTCTGGTCTCTTCAGTCCCCTCACACAGTCCCTCTCTCTAGTCTCTTTATTCCCCTCACACAGTCCCTCTCTCTGGTCTATTCAGTCCCCTCACACAGTCCATCTCTCTGGTCTCTTTATTACCCTCACAAAGTCCCTCTCTCTGGTCTCTTTATTCCCCTCACACAGTCCATCTCTCTGGTCTCTTTATTACCCTCACACAGTCCCTCTCTCTGGTCTCTTCAGTTCCCTCACACAGTCCCTCTCCCTAGTCTCTTTATTCCCCTCACACAGTCCCTCTCTCTAGTCTCTTTATTCCCCTCACACAGTTCCTCTCTTTGGTCTCTTAAGTCCCCTCACACAGTCCCTCTCTCTAGTCTCTTTATTCCCTTCACACAGTCCCTCTCTCTGGTCTCTTTATTCCCCTCACACAGTCCCTCTCTCTGGTCTCTTTATTCCCCTCACACATTCCCTCTCTCTGGTCTCTTCACTTCCCTCACACAGTCCCTCTCTCTGGTCTCTTCAGTTCCCTCACACAGTCCCTCTCTCTGGTCTCTTTATTCCCCTCACACAGTCCCTCTCTCTGGTCTCTTTATTCCCCTCACACAGTCCCTCTCTCTGGTCTCTTTATTCCCCTCACACAGTCCCTCTCTCTAGTCTCTTTATTCCCCTCACACAGTCCCTCTCTCTAGTCTCTTTATTCCCTTCACACAGTCCCTCTCTCTGGTCTCTTTATTACCCTCACACAGTCCCTCTCTCTGGTCTCTTTATTCCCCTCACACAGTCCCTCTCTCTGGTCTCTTTATTACCCTCACACAGTCCCTCTCTCTGATCTTGTTATTCCCCCCTCACACAGTACCTCTCTGATCTCTTTAGTGCCCTCACATAGTTTATCTTTATGTTCTCTTTATTCCCCCCACACAGTCCTTCTCTAGCCTCTTTTCCCCTCATGCAATCCCTCAATCTAGTCTATTTATTCTCCTCATTTACTTTCCAGTCTTTCTGCCCCCTGGTTGGTGGTTGGCTGCATTTATTTAATCAAAACTCCAGAAAATGTCTAAATAACGATAGTAAGAATGTGAATATTGTTCTAAATTATTATTATCATAATAAATAAACCAATATTTTTTCATTTTAGGTCTCACCAGTGTGCCCAAGAACATCCCGAAGGATACCACCCTCTTAGATTTGCAGAATAACAAAATCACGGAAATCAAAAAGGATGATTTTAAGGGGCTTCACCAACTCTATGTAAGGATTGTGACCACTTTTGTTTTATGTCTACAATGCTTGTTACTACCCATTAATGGCAATATAATGGGAGGTTTGCTGTAATTGTCCCAACACTTTCCTTACTAATGAGGAATTACTAATATCTTAGCAAATGAGAACGATAGTGAGACACACCCATATGCACGCTGCTATGTAGGATAAAACACTCCAGTCGTGCCTCCATGTAAAGTTAACAGGAATGAGCCAGGGAAATAAAGATACTATAAGGGTTAATAAATGTTGCTCAAACATATGTCTACCCACGGTATGGAGCTGTCTTATTATAATATCCACAAATTGAATTGGGTTTCATGTCCCTTTAAACTGATTAGTATATGGAACGTTTGAGCCTTTTTCTCCATTCAGCACTGAACCTGTAGCAGTGACTAGGAATACATTAGATCTATGGGTTGTGAGCTAAGATGGCAGAAGCTGGATGAGTAAAGTGCAAACGTACCTGGCTTGAGCTGTATGGCACTTTGTTGTTATAGTGTTACAAAGGCTAAATGACCACTAATTACAGGTAGCCCTCAGTTTACGCCGGGGTTAGGTTCCAGAAGGTATGGTTGTAAATTGAAACCCAGATTATAATGTAAGTCAATGGGAAGTGAGGGAGTTAAGTTCCAGGGCCCTCTCAAAATTGGCATAAGTAACACCTAATACATTATTTTTAAATGAAGACTTTAAATGCTAAACAGCATTATAAACCTAATAAAATAATCACACAACACAGAATATATAATTAAACTAAGTTAAATTAACAAAAACATTTGCTAAACAGCATTATAAACCTAATACAATAATCACACAAGACAGACTTTACTTGCATTTTTCTGCAAACAGTTCTTTCTATGCATTCCAATCTGGACTGATTTATAGACAGGAAGATCTTGTTCCTTTGCAAGCTGCTCGATAGCTCAAGTCTGGGTAAACTGATTAATTTCAGCTTGCTTTTCTTGCATATCTTTGCTGCAACACAAGCGGACAGCTCCACCTACTGGCTATTTTAATCAATGCACTGCTTCTCAATGGTTTTCAATAGCAGTCACATGACTGAAAAAAACAGAATTTATGTTTACCTGATAAATTTCTTTCTCCAACGGTGTGTCCGGTCCACGGCGTCATCCTTACTTGTGGGATATTCTCTTCCCCAACAGGAAATGGCAAAGAGCCCAGCAAAGCTGGTCACATGATCCCTCCTAGGCTCCGCCTACCCCAGTCATTCGACCGACGTTAAGGAGGAATAATAGCATAGGAGAAACCATATGGTACCGTGGTGACTGTAGTTAAAGAAAATAAAATATCAGACCTGATTAAAAAACCAGGGCGGGCCGTGGACCGGACACACCGTTGGAGAAAGAAATTTATCAGGTAAACATAAATTCTGTTTTCTCCAACATAGGTGTGTCCGGTCCACGGCGTCATCCTTACTTGTGGGAACCAATACCAAAGCTTTAGGACACGGATGAAGGGAGGGAGCAAATCAGGTCACCTAAATGGAAGGCACCACGGCTTGCAAAACCTTTCTCCCAAAAATAGCCTCAGAAGAAGCAAAAGTATCAAACTTGTAAAATTTGGTAAAAGTGTGCAGTGAAGACCAAGTCGCTGCCCTACATATCTGATCAACAGAAGCCTCGTTCTTGAAGGCCCATGTGGAAGCCACAGCCCTAGTGGAATGAGCTGTGATTCTTTCGGGAGGCTGCCGTCCGGCAGTCTCGTAAGCCAATCTGATGATGCTTTTAATCCAAGAAGAGAGAGAGGTAGAAGTTGCTTTTTGACCTCTCCTTTTACCTGAATAAACAACAAACAAGGAAGATGTTTGTCTAAAATCCTTTGTAGCATCTAAATAGAATTTTAGAGCGCGAACAACATCCAAATTGTGCAACAAGCGTTCCTTCTTTGAAACTGGTTTCGGACACAGAGAAGGTACGATAATCTCCTGGTTAATGTTTTTGTTAGAAACAACTTTTGGAAGAAAACCAGGTTTAGTACGTAAAACCACCTTATCTGCATGGAACACCAGATAAGGAGGAGAACACTGCAGAGCAGATAATTCTGAAACTCTTCTAGCAGAAGAAATTGCAACTAAAAACAAAACTTTCCAAGATAATAACTTAATATCAACGGAATGTAAGGGTTCAAACGGAACCCCCTGAAGAACTGAAAGAACTAAATTGAGACTCCAAGGAGGAGTCAAAGGTTTGTAAACAGGCTTGATTCTAACCAGAGCCTGAACAAAGGCCTGAACATCTGGCACAGCTGCCAGTTTTTTGTGAAGTAACACCGACAAGGCAGAAATCTGTCCCTTCAGGGAACTTGCCGATAATCCTTTTTCCAATCCTTCTTGAAGGAAGGATAGAATCCTAGGAATCTTAACCTTGTCCCAAGGGAATCCTTTAGATTCACACCAACAGATATATTTTTTCCAAATTTTGTGGTAAATCTTTCTAGTTACAGGCTTTCTGGCCTGAACAAGAGTATCGATAACAGAATCTGAGAAACCTCGCTTCGATAAAATCAAGCGTTCAATCTCCAAGCAGTCAGCTGGAGTGAAACCAGATTCGGATGTTCGAACGGACCCTGAACAAGAAGGTCTCGTCTCAAAGGTAGCTTCCAAGGTGGAGCCGATGACATATTCACCAGATCTGCATACCAAGTCCTGCGTGGCCACGCAGGAGCTATCAAGATCACCGACGCCCTCTCCTGATTGATCCTGGCTACCAGCCTGGGGATGAGAGGAAACGGCGGGAACACATAAGCTAGTTTGAAGGTCCAAGGTGCTACTAGTGCATCCACTAGAGCCGCCTTGGGATCCCTGGATCTGGACCCGTAGCAAGGAACTTTGAAGTTCTGACGAGAGGCCATCAGATCCATGTCTGGAATGCCCCATAGTTGAGTGACTTGGGCAAAGATTTCCGGATGGAGTTCCCACTCCCCCGGATGCAATGTCTGACGACTCAGAAAATCCGCTTCCCAATTTTCCACTCCCGGGATGTGGATAGCAGACAGGTGGCAGGAGTGAGACTCCGCCCATAGAATAATCTTGGTCACTTCTTCCATCGCTAGGGAACTCCTTGTTCCCCCCTGATGGTTGATGTACGCAACAGTCGTCATGTTGTCTGATTGAAACCGTATGAACTTGGTCCTCGCTAGCTGAGGCCAAGCCTTGAGAGCATTGAATATCGCTCTCAGTTCCAGAATATTTATCGGTAGAAGAGATTCTTCCCGAGACCAAAGACCCTGAGCTTTCAGGGATCCCCAGACCGCGCCCCAGCCCATCAGACTGGCGTCGGTCGTGACAATGACCCACTCTGGTCTGCGGAATGTCATCCCTCGTGACAGGTTGTCCAGGGACAGCCACCAACGGAGTGAGTCTCTGGTCCTCTGATTTACTTGTATCTTTGGAGACAAGTCTGTATAGTCCCCATTCCACTGACTGAGCATGCACAGTTGTAATGGTCTTAGATGAATGCGCGCAAAAGGAACTATGTCCATTGCCGCTACCATCAACCCGATCACTTCCATGCACTGAGCTATGGAAGGAAGAGGAACGGAATGAAGTATTCGACAAGAGTCCAGAAGTTTTGTCTTTCTGGCCTCTGTTAGAAAAATCCTCATTTCTGAGGAGTCTATAATTGTTCCCAAGAAGGGAACCCTTGTTGACGGGGATAGAGAACTCTTTTCCACGTTCACTTTCCAGCCGTGCGATCTGAGAAAGGCCAGGACGATGTCCGTGTGAGCCTTTGCTCGAGGGAGGGACGACGCTTGAATCAGAATGTCGTCCAGGTAAGGTACTACTGCAATGCCCCTTGGTCTTAGCACCGCTAGAAGGGACCCTAGTACCTTTGTGAAAATCCTTGGAGCAGTGGCTAATCCGAAAGGAAGCGCCACGAACTGGTAATGTTTGTCCAGGAATGCAAACCTTAGGAACCGATGATGTTCCTTGTGGATAGGAATATGTAGATACGCATCCTTTAAATCCACCGTGGTCATGAATTGACCTTCCTGGATGGAAGGAAGGATAGTTCGAATGGTTTCCATCTTGAACGATGGGACCTTGAGAAATTTGTTTAAGATCTTGAGATCTAGGATTGGTCTGAACGTTCCCTCTTTTTTGGGAACTATGAACAGATTGGAGTAGAACCCCATCCCTTGTTCTCTCAATGGAACAGAATGAATCACTCCCATTTTTAACAGGTCTTCTACACAATGTAAGAACGCCTGTCTTTTTATGTGGTCTGAAGACAACTGAGACCTGTGGAACCTCCCCCTTGGGGGAAGTCCCTTGAATTCCAGAAGATAACCCTGGGAGACTATTTCTAGCGCCCAAGGATCCAGAACATCTCTTGCCCAAGCCTGAGCGAAGAGAGAGAGTCTGCCCCCCACCAGATCCGGTCCCGGATCGGGGGCCGATATTTCATGCTGTCTTGGTAGCAGTGGCAGGTTTCTTGGCCTGCTTTCCCTTGTTCCAGCCTTGCATTGGTCTCCAAGCTGGCTTGGCCTGAGAAGTATTTCCCTCTTGCTTAGAGGACGTAGCACCTTGGGCTGGTCCGTTTTTACGAAAGGGACGAAAATTAGGTCTATTTTTTGCCTTGAAAGGCCGATCCTGAGGAAGGGCATGGCCCTTACCCCCAGTGATATCAGAGATAATCTCTTTCAAGTCAGGACCAAACAGCGTTTTCCCCTTGAAAGGAATGTTTAGTAGCTTGTTCTTGGAAGACGCATCAGCCGACCAAGATTTCAACCAAAGCGCTCTGCGCGCCACAATAGCAAACCCAGAATTCTTAGCCGCTAACTTAGCCAATTGCAAAGAGGCGTCTAGAGTGAAAGAATTAGCCAATTTGAGAGCATTGACTCTGTCCATAATCTCCTCATAAGGAGGAGAGTCACTATCGAGCACCTTAATCAGTTCATCAAACCAGAAATATGCGGCTGTAGTGACAGGGACAATGCATGAAATGGGTTGTAGAAGGTAACCCTGCTGAACAAACATCTTTTTAAGCAAACCTTCTAATTTTTTATCCATAGGATCTTTGAAAGCACAACTATCCTCTATGGGAATAGTGGTGCGTTTGTTTAAAGTAGAAACCGCTCCCTCGACCTTGGGGACTGACTGCCATAAGTCCTTTCTGGGGTCGACCATAGGAAACAATTTTTTAAATATGGGGGGAGGGACGAAAGGAATACCGGGCCTTTCCCATTCTTTATTAACAATGTCCGCCACCCGCTTGGGTATAGGAAAAGCTTCTGGGAGCCCCGGCACCTCTAGGAACTTGTCCATTTTACATAGTTTCTCTGGGATGACCAAATTTTCACAATCATCCAGAGTGGATAATACCTCCTTAAGCAAAATGCGGAGATGTTCCAATTTAAATTTAAATGTAAGCACATCAGATTCAGCCTGCTGAGAAATGTTCCCTAAATCAGTAATTTCTCCCTCAGACAAAACCTCCCTGGCCCCCTCAGATTGGGTTAGGGGCCCTTCAGAGATATTAATATCAGCGTCGTCATGCTCTTCAGTAACTAAAACAGAGCATCCACGCTTACGCTGACAAGGGTTCATTTTGGCTAAAATGTTTTTGACAGAATTATCCATTACAGCCGTTAATTGTTGCATAGTAAGGAGTATTGGCGCGCTAGATGTACTAGGGGCCTCCTGAGTGGGCAAGACTCGTGTAGACGAAGGAGGGAATGATGCAGTACCATGCTTACTCCCCTCACTTGAGGAATCATCTTGGGCATCATTGTCATTATCACATAAATCACATTTATTTAAATGAATAGGAATTCTGGCTTCCCCACATTCAGAACACAGTCTATCTGGTAGTTCAGACATGTTAAACAGGCATAAACTTGATAAGAAAGTACAAAAAACGTTTTGAAATAAAACCGTTACTGTCACTTTAAATTTTAAACTGAACACACTTTATTACTGCAATTGCGAAAAAACATGAAGGAATTGTTCAAAATTCACCAAACTTTCACCACAGTGTCTTAAAGCCTTGAAAATATTGCACACCAATTTTGGAAGCTTTAACCCTTAAAATAACGGAACCGGAGCCGTTTTAAGCTTTAACCCCTTTACAGTCCCTGGTATCTGCTTTGCTGAGACCCAACCAAACCCAAAGGGGAATACGATACCAAATGACGCCTTCAGAAGTCTTTTATAAGTATCAGAGCTCCTCTCACATGCGACTGCATGCCATGCCTCTCAAAAACAAGTGCGCAACACCGGCGCGAAAATGAGACTCTGCCTATGCTTTGGGAAAGCCCCTAAAGAATAAGGTGTCTAAAACAGTGCCTGCCGATATTATTATATCAAAATACCCAGAATAAATGATTCCTCAAGGCTAAATAAGTGTTAATATCAATCGATTTAGCCCAAAAAAAGGTCTACAGTCTAAATAAGCCCTTGTGAAGCCCTTATTTACAATCGTAATAAACATGGCTTACCGGATCCCATAGGGAAAATGACAGCTTCCAGCATTACATCGTCTTGTTAGAATGTGTCATACCTCAAGCAGCAAAGGACTGCAAACTGTTCCCCCAACTGAAGTTAATTGCTCTCAACAGTCCTGTGTGGAACAGCCATGGATTTTAGTTACGGTTGCTAAAATCATTTTCCTCATACAAACAGAATTCTTCATCTCTTTTCTGTTTCTGAGTAAATAGTACGTACCAGCACTATTTGAAAATAACAAACTCTTGATTGAATAATGAAAAACTACAGTTAAACACTAAAAAACTCTAAGCCATCTCCGTGGAGATGTTGCCTGTACAACGGCAAAGAGAATGACTGGGGTAGGCGGAGCCTAGGAGGGATCATGTGACCAGCTTTGCTGGGCTCTTTGCCATTTCCTGTTGGGGAAGAGAATATCCCACAAGTAAGGATGACGCCGTGGACCGGACACACCTATGTTGGAGAAAAGGTTGTTATTCTGAAACGGTGCAAATTGAACCGTTGTAAACCGAGGGCCACCTGTACTTTAATACAATGACATATACTATAAAACAACCTTCCCTGAGCAATAAGGAACAACAGCTTCTACACAGTGATATCAAACCTTAAAGGGAGAGTACAATCTAAATTACATTTTCATTATTCTCATACAACATGCAATTTAAAAATAAAAAAACTTTCCAATTGACTACTATTATCAAATTTGCTTTTTTTCTTCTTGGTAACCTTTGTTGAAGAATAAACCTAGGCTAGCTGACGATTAGTGGCTTCACATATATATTTCTTCTCTTGTCATTGGCTCAGCTGATATGCTCAGCTAGCTCTCAGCAATGCATTGATGACTTTTCAACAAAGGATACTAAAAGAACAAAGCAAATTTGATAATAGAACTAAATTTGGAAGTTGTTGAAAAATGCATGCTCTATCTGAATCGTGAACATTTATTTTTGGCTTTACCATAAAAAGCAAACAAATGCAGCTGTGTATAAGATGAGCTTCATTTATATCATTAGATGATACATTTTTTTTGGTGCATGAGAATGCTAAGCCTTTCCCGATGACTATTAAAGGGACATGATACCCAAATGTTGAAGCACTTGAAAGTGATGCAGCATAGCTGTAAAAAGCTGACTAGAAAATATCACCTGAGCATCTCTATGTAAAAAAGGAAGCTATTTTACTTCAGTAGCCACATCCCATTGTAAAGGGACTTTAAGCCGCCAATCAGGATGCTAGTCCCAGGACTTGCAAAGGAGCATGTGCAGGCACAGTCATGTTATTTCCCTACTCAGTTTAAATAAGTTTACCATGAAATCTTGCAAAATGTCAGTAAAATCTCATAAGATCACAGTAAAGCAAAGCATGACCTCAGCACTACTGAAGCTGTTTGGTCTTTTTTTTTGGGGGGGGTTCAACCTGCATCTGACAGTAGCTGAAGTATAACTGTTCACAGAGCACTTACTATTGTGAGATGAAGAAATGTTGAGGTAAAATATCTTCCTTTTTTACATAGAGATGCTCAGGTGATATTTTCTTGTCAGCTTTTTACAGTTATACTGCATCACTTTCAAGTGATTTAGCATATGAGTATTATGTCCCTTTAATTGTATAAAGTCACGCTATCAATAACTGTTGAGACATTTCGGAAAGTCTTGCGTGACGTGACGCATAAGCAAGGGTATTGCACTGAATGGGGTTTAGAAATATTGCTAACTAGCAATGAGGTCAAAGTTCTGTTATTAAGAAATATTAAGACATAGAACAGAGATGCTCATCATTTTCCTCTTTTCCCCTCAATCAGGCTTTGGTTTTAGTCAACAACAAAATCTCTAAGTGTCATGAAAATGCCTTTGACCAGTTGCCCAAGCTACAAAAGCTGTACATCTCAAAAAATAGCTTAGAGGAGGTACCCAGGAACTTGCCTGGCTCCCTGGTGGAGCTTAGGATTCATGAAAACAAAATCAAGAAGATTCCCAAGAATGCCTTTAATGGGCTGAAAAACATGAACTGCATTGGTAAGTTTTAGGCAGGGGTATTGGTAAGCTGTAGGTAGTGGCAATGGTTAGATGTAGGCAAGGCATGAACATTGGTAAGCTGTTGGCAAAGGTATTGGTAAGTTGTAGGTGACGTCATTGGTTAGTAGTAGGAAAGTGTATTGGTTAGCTTTAGGTGTTGGCATTGGTGAGCTGTAGGTAGTGGTATTGGTAAGCTGTAGGTGGTGGGGTTGGTTATCTGTAGGCAGGGGTATTGATAGGCTGTAGGCAGGGGCATTAGTTAGTTGTAGGCAGGGGTATTGGTAAGCTGTAGGTGGTATCATTGATTAGCTGTAGGCGGGAGTATTGGTAAGCTGTAGGTTGTGTCATTAGTTAGCTGTTGGCAGGAGTATTTGTAAGCTGTATGCAGGAGTATTTGTAAGTTGTAGGTAGGAGTATTTGTAAGTTGTAGGTAGGAGTATTGGTAAGCTTTAAGCAGGGGTATTGGTAAGCTGTAGGTGGGACATTAATAAGCTGTAGGTGGTGTCATTAGTTATCTGTAGGCAGGAATATTTGTGAGCTGTAGGCAGGAGTATTGGTAAGCTGTAGGCGGTGACATTGGTAAGCTGTAGGCGGTGGCATTGGTAAGCTGTAGGCGGTGACATTGGTAAGCTGTAGGCGGTGGCATTGGTAAGCTTTAAGCAGGAGTATTTGTAAGCCGAAGGCAGGAGTATTGGTAATCTTGAGGGAGGGCTATTGGTAAGCTGTAGGTGGGGCATTGGTAAGCTGTAGGAAGGGGTATTGGTAAGTTGTAGGCAGAATGTATTGGTAAGCTATAGGTGGGGCATCAATAAGCTGTAGAAAGGCGTATTGGTTAGCTGTAGGCAGCAGCATTGGTTAGCAGTAGACATGGTATTGGTATGTTGGAGGTAGGTGTATTGGTAAGCTATAGATGGGGCATGGATAAGCTGTAAACAGGGGTATTGGTTAGCTGTAGGTGGTGGTATTGTCTAGCAGTAAACAGGGTATTAGTAAGCTGTAGGTGTGGCTTTAGTTATCTATAGCCAGGGGTATTGGAGCATTGGTAAGCTGTAGGTGGCTAACTGGTCAGCAGTTAATGAGGCACTGGTGAGCAACAGGTGGGGACATTAGTAAGGGGCATGCGGTGAGATTTGTAAGTTGTAGGTGGAGCACTGGTCAGCTGTAGGTGGGGCTTAGTAAGCTGTAGGCAGGGGTATTAGTAAGTTGTAGGTAGAATGTATTGGTAAGCTATAGGTGGGGCATTAATAAGCTGTAGAAAGGGGTAGTGGTTAGTTGTATGTGGTAGTCTTAACATGTGTCCAACACAGGATATCTGTAAAGAAAGCATGAAAACACCATGAACAAGCACAGTATAGCATTTCTAACCTTGGTCAGAAAGAAGACTAGTCATCTCTGGCAATAATAAAATAAATGGAACATACTATATATAACGAGGAGTGTCAAGTATAGTAAAATAACGTTAGCTAATTTAAAGTGACAACACAGAGAACCTCTGTGGGAAGTACATTTGCAGCATATGTAGAAATTGCAATGCCAGCACATGAGTATAGACTTAGCGGCTCATTTCCAGTATAATGATTCCATATAGTGAGATGGGAGATAAAAGTGAATACAGAATTGTAGTGCCCTAGAGGACAAATTGTTGATAGGTTTGGCTGGATATGAACATTTTGAAAGGAATAAGAACATACATAATGCATAAACCAGCTGAAATGTGTATGTAACAATGTTAATATCTTATCGCATTTCTTCTTCTTTTTTATATGAGAAATGGGAGGAAACCCTCTAGAAAATGGAGGAATCGATGCTGGAGCATTTGATGGGCTAAAACTAAACTATCTGCGCATTTCAGAGGCTAAACTGACAGGAGTTCCTAAAGGTAACTGGAGATGAAAGTGACTTATGCATACAATAAACCTATGTGTAGGGCAGAGCTGTATTCCTTGTGTGCCCTATCTGCTTTACCACTGGGAAATCATTGTGGGTTCTTCCAAATGAATTATTACCATAAAACACTGTAGTAAATGAGCTAATTTCTGCTATGTATAGAACCTACATCAGTTGTGGCCAACTTCCTAACACAAGGGGACCCCATATCAATATTCAAGAAGCCTTTAGGGCCACATATAAATTTATGGCTATTAAACACACAAATAACTTATTTTTAAAAAAAATATCCATTGACACAGGGTCAGATTTAGGTCAGGTTGTACCCTCGGTCTGCTCTTCTCCTTTCTAGAGGGCATTTTTGAGTTGTGGTCACCTTGATGCCCATTTATCAAGCTCCGAATGGAGCTTGAAGGGCTGTGTTTCTGGCGAGTCTTCAGACTCGCCAGAAACAGCAGTTATGAAGCAGCGGTCTAAAGACCGCTTCTCCATAACCCTGTCTGACTGCTCTGAGCAGGCGGACAGACATTGCCGGAAATCAACCCGATCGAGTACGATCGGGTTGATTGACACCTCCCTGCTGGTGGCCCATTGGCCGTGAGTCTGCAAGGGGCGGCGTTGCATCAGCAGCTCTTGTGAGCTGCTGGTGTAATGCTGAATACGGAGAGCGTATTGCTCTCCGCATTTAGCGAAGTCTTGCGGACCTGATCCGCATTGTCGGAACAGATCCGAGAGACCTTTGATAAATTGGCCTCCTAGTTTGTACACCCACCAAAAGTCCCCAAAGCACAAATTTTTAGTTCTGCTTTTTTTTCTGTTCTTGCAAAAAACATAATTTATGTAAGAACTTACCTGATAAATTCATTTCTTTCATATTAGCAAGAGTCCATGAGCTAGTGACGTATGGGATATACATTCCTACCAGGAGGGGCAAAGTTTCCCAAACCTTAAAATGCCTATAAATACACCCCTCACCACACCCACAATTCAGTTTAACGAATAGCCAAGAAGTGGGGTGATAAGAAAAAAGTGCGAAAGCATATAAAATAAGGAATTGGAATAATTGTGCTTTATACAAAAAAATCATAACCACCACAAAAAAGGGCGGGCCTCATGGACTCTTGCTAATATGAAAGAAATGAATTTATCAGGTAAGTTCTTACATAAATTATGTTTTCTTTCATGTAATTAGCAAGAGTCCATGAGCTAGTGACGTATGGGATAATGACTACCCAAGATGTGGATCTTTCCACACAAGAGTCACTAGAGAGGGAGGGATAAAATAAAGACAGCCAATTCCTGCTGAAAATAATCCACACCCAAAATAAAGTTTAATGAAAAACATAAGCAGAAGATTCAAACTGAAACCGCTGCCTGAAGTACTTTTCTACCAAAAACTGCTTCAGAAGAAGAAAATACATCAAAATGGTAGAATTTGGTAAAAGTATGCAAAGAGGACCAAGTTGCCGCTTTGCAAATCTGAACAACCGAAGCTTCATTCCTAAACGCCCAGGAAGTAGAAACTGACCTAGTAGAATGAGCTGTAATCCTCTGAGGCGGAGTTTTACCCGACTCAACATAGGCAAGATGAATTAAAGATTTCAACCAAGATGCCAAAGAAATGGCAGAAGTTTTCTGGCCTTTCTAGAACCGGAAAAGATAACAAATAAACTAGAAGTCTTTCGGAAAGACTTAGTAGCTTCAACATAATATTTCAAAGCTCTAACAACATCCAAAGAATGCAACGATTTCTCCTTAGAATTCTTAGGATTAGGACATAATGAAGGAACCACAATGTCTCTACTAATGTTGTTGGAATTCACAACTTAGGTAAAAATTCAAAAGAAGTTCGCAACACCGCCTTATCCTGATGAAAAAACAGAAAAGGAGACTCACAAGAAAGAGCAGATAATTCAGAAACTCTTCTGGCAGAAGAGATGGCCAAAAGGAACAAAACTTTCCAAGAAAGTAATTTAATGTCCAATAAATGCATAGGTTCAAATGGAGGAGCTTGAAGAGCCCCCAGAACCAAATTCAAACTCCAAGGAGGAGAAATTGACTTAATGACAGGCTTTATATGAACCAAAGCTTGTACAAAACAATGAATATCAGGAAAAATAGCAATCTTTCTGTGAAAAAGAACAGAAAGAGCAGAGATTTGTCCTTTCAAGGAACTTGCGGACAAACCCTTATCTAAACCATCCTGAAGAGACTGAAATATTCTCGGTATTCTAAAAGAATGCCAAGAAAAATGATGAGAAAGACACCAAGAAATATAAGTCTTCCAGACTCTATAATATATCTCTCTGGATACAGATTTACGAGCCTGTAACATAGTATTAATCACAGAGTCAGAGAAACCTCTTTGACCAAGAATCAAGCGTTCAATCTCCATACCTTTAAATTTAAGGATTTCAGATCCTGATGGAAAAAAGGACCTTGAGACAGAAGGTCTGGTCTTAACGGAAGAGTCCACGGTTGGCAAGAGGCCATCCGGACAAGATCCGCATACCAAAACCTGTGAGGCCATGCCGGAGCTACAAACAGAACAAACGAGCATTCCTTCAGAATCTTGGAGATTACTCTTGGAAGAAGAACTAGAGGCGGAAAGATATAGGCAGGATGATACTTCCAAGGAAGTGATAATGCATCCACTGCCTCCGCCTGAGGATCCCGGGATCTGGACAGATACCTGGGAAGTTTCTTGTTTAGATGAGAAGCCATCAGATCTATTTCTGGAAGTTCCCACATTTGAACAATCTGAAGAAATACCTCTGGGTGAAGAGACCATTCGCCCGGATGCAACGTTTGGCGACTGAGATAATCCGCTTTCCAATTGTCCATACCTGGGATATGAACCGCAGAGATTAGACAGGAGCTGGATTCCGCCCAAACCAAAATTCGAGATACTTCTTTCATAGCCAGAGGACTGTGAGTCCCTCCTTGATGATTGATGTATGCCACAGTTGTGACATTGTCTATCTGAAAACAAATGAACAACTCTCTCTTCAGAAGAGGCCAAGACTGAAGAGCTCTGAAAATTGCACGGAGTTCCAAAATATTGATCGGAAATCTCACCTCCTGAGATTCCCAAACCCCTTGTGCCGTCAGATACCCCCACACAGCTCCCCAACCTGTAAGACTTGCATCTGTTGAGATTATAGTCCAGGTCGGAAGAACAAAGAAGCCCCCTGAACTAAACGATGGTGATCTGTCCACCATGTCAGAGAGTGTCGTAAAATCGGCTTAAAGATATTAATTGAGATATCTTTGAGTAATCCCTGCACCATTGGTTCAGCATACAGAGCTGAAGAGGTCGCATGTGAAAACGAGCAAAGGAGATCGCATCTGATGCGGCAGTCCTAAGACCCAACATTTCCATGCATAAGGCTACCAAAGGGAATGATTGTGACTGAAGGTTTTGACAAGCTGATATCAATGTTAAACTTCTCTTGTCTGACAAGGACAGAGTCATAGACACTGAATCTATCTAGAAACCTAAAAAGGTTACCCTTGTCTGAGGAATCAATGAACTGATTGGTAAATTGATCCTCCAACCATGAACTTGAAGAAACAACACAAGTCGATTCGTATGAGATTCTTCGAAAATGAGAAGACTGAGCAAGTACCAAGATATCGTCCAAATAAGGAAATACCAAAACCCTGTTCTCTGATTACAGAAAGAAGGGCACCGAGAACCTTTGAAAAAAATTCTTGGAACTGAGGCTAGGCCAAACGGTAGAGCCACAAAACTGGTAATGCTTGTCTAAAAAGAGAATCTCAGACACTAAAAGTGATCTGGATGAATCGGAATAGGCAGATACACATCCTGTAAATCTATTGTAGACATATAATGCCCTTGCTAAACAAAAGGCAGGATAGTCCTACAGTAGCCATCTTGAATGTTGGTATCCTAACATAACGATTCAATAATGATAGATCCGGAACTGGTCTGAAGGAATTGACCTTCTTTGGTACAATGAAGAGATAAAATAAAACCCCAGCCCCTGTTCCAGAACTGGAACTGGCATAAATACTCCAGCCAACTCTAGATCTGAAACACATTTCAGAAATGCTGAGCCTTTGCTGTGTTAACTGGGACACGGGAAAGAAAAAAATCTCTTAGCAGGAGGCCTTAACTTGAAGCCAATTCTGTACCTTTCTGAAACAATGTTCTGAAACCAGAGATTGAGAACGGAATTGATCCAAATTTCTTTGAAGAAAACGTAATCTGCCCCATACCAGCTGAGCTGGAATAAGGGCCGCACCTTCATAGGTACTTAGGAGCTGGCTATAGGTTTCTATAAGGCTTGGATATATTCCAAACTGGAAATAGTTTCCAAACTGATACCGCTCCTGAGGATGAAGGATCAGGCTTTTGTTCCTTGTTGTGAGGAAAGGAACGAAAATGATTATTTACCCTGGAAAGAAAGGGAAAGCAAAGTTGACTTAGAAGACATATCAGCATTCCAAGTTTAATCCATAAAGCTTTTCTAGCTAAAATAGCTAGAGACATATACCTGACATCAACTCTAATGATATCAAAAGATGGTATCACCAATAAAATTATTAGCATGTTATAGAATAATAATAATGCTATAAAATTATGATCTGTTACTTGTTGCGCTAAAGCTTCTAACCAAAAAGTTGAAGCTGCAGCAACATCCGCTAAAAATATAGCAGGTCTAAGAAGATTACCTGAACATAAGTAAGCTTTTCTTAGAAAGGATTCAATTTTCCTTTCTAAAGGATCCTTAAATGAAGTACTATCTGCCGTAGGAATAGTAGTACATTAGCAGGAGTAGAGACAGCCCCATAACCTTAGGGATTTTTGTCCCAAAAAACTCTAATCTGTCAGATGGCACAGGATATAATTGCTTAAACGTCTAGAAGGAGTAAATAAATTACCCAAATTATTCCATTCCCTGGAAATTACTTCAGAAATAGCATCAGGGAGATAAAACACTTCTGGAATAACTACAGGAGATTTAAAAACCTTATTTAAACGTTTACATTTAGTATCAAGAGGACCAGAATCCTCTATTTCTAATGCAAATAATACTTCTTTAAGTAAAGAACGAATAAATTCCATCTTGAACAAATACAAAGATTTATCAGCATCAACCTCTGAGACAGAAATCTCTGAACCAGAAGAACCATTATCAGTATCAGAATGATGATGTTCATTTAAAAATTCATCTGAAAAAAGAGAAGTTTTAAAAGACTTTTATGTATACTAGAAGGAGAAATAACAGACATAGCCTTCTTAATGGATTTAAAAAATAAAATCTCTTATGTTATCAGGAACACTCTGAAAATTAGATGTTGACGGAACAGCAACAGGTAATGTAACAGTACTAAAGGAAATTTTATCTGCATTAATAAGTTTGACATGACATGCAATACAAACAACAGCTGGAGAAACAGATACCAAAAGTTTATAGCAGATACACTTAGCTTGGTAGCTCCAGCACTGGGCAGTGATTTTCCTGAAGTATCTTCTGACTCAGTTGCAACGTGGAACATCTTGCAATATGTAAAAGAAAAAAACAACATATAAAGCAAAATTGATCAAATTCCTTAAATGACAGTTTCAGGAATGGGAAAAAAATGCCAGTGAACAAGCTTCTAGCAACCAGAAGCAATAAATAATGAGACTTAAATAATGTGGATACAAAAATGACGCCCATATTTTTTAGCGCCAAAAAAGACGCCCACATTATTTGGCGCCTAAATGCTTTTGGCGCCAAAAATGACGCCACATCCGGAACGCCGACATTTTTGACGCAAAAAAACGTCAAAAAATGACGCAACTTCCGGCGACACGTATGACGCCGGAAACAGAAAAAAAAATTTTGCGCCAAAAAAGTCTGCGCCAAGAATGACGCAATAAAATGAAGCATTTTCTGCCCCCGCGAGCCTAACAGCCCACAGGGAAAAAAGAGTCAAATTTTTGAAGGTAAGAAAAAATGATTGAAACAAATGCATTTATCCCAAATATGAAACTGACTGTCTGAAAAATAAGGAATGTTGAACATTCTGAGTCAAGGCAAATAAATGTTTGAATACATATATTTAGAACTTTATAAACAAAGTGCCCAACCATAGCTTAGAGTGTCACAGAAAATAAGATTTACTTACCCCAGGACACTCATCTACATGTTTGTAGAAAGCCAAACCAGTACTGAAACGAGAATCAGCAGAGGTAATGGTATATATAAGAGTATATCGTCGATCTGAAAAGGGAGGTAAGAGATGAATCTCTACGACCGATAACAGAGAACCTATGAAATAGACCCCGTAGAAGGAGATCACTGCATTCAAATAGGCAATACTCTCCTCACATCCCTCTGACATTCACTGCACGCTGAGAGGAAAACCGGGCTCCAACTTGCTGCGGAGCGCATATCAACGTAGAATCTAGCACAAACTTACTTCACCATCTCCATCGGAGGCAAAGTTTGTAAAACTGAATTGTGGGTGTGGTGAGGGGTGTATTTATAGGCATTTTAAGGTTTGGGAAACTTTGCCCCTCCTGGTAGGAATGTATATCCCATACGTCACTAGCTCATGGACTCTTGCTAATTACATGAAAGAAATGATGGCACAGATTCTGGTTCTGCTTTTTTCTGTGTACCTCAAAAACTAGTGTAGAGAGCCGCATGTGGCCCATGGGCCCCCAGTTGGCCATTAATACCTAGATGAGTTTTCTCCTACACATTGTTTTGCCCTTTGTATTTGTCCCATATACCTTTAGTGCTGCCGTTGCTGCAGGACAGGTAAGTGGGCACAGTGACAACAGTGGCATCCCCAGGGGGCCCGCCCTATATGTTCCCCCAATGGTGGCTTTCTACTATCACTCTGCCCAGGCACTGCGGCAGCTCCAGCTGGCCTTGGAGCAGCATGCCAAGCCCCACCCGTGGCATGCACAATCCAGCCCATGACAGCATGGCAACTATTAAAGGAGAGGTCACACATATTCCTGACATAATACTGCACAGGTGTAAATCTTTACAGTTACTTGTATCTTGCCCTTATCTTATGTACATGCTTCCATGAAGTGATCTAAAATTCATTTGCTTTTCTATGGCTGTTTTCTTACCCCAGGTCTTCCAAGCAGTCTAAATGAGCTTCACCTCGACCACAACAAGATCCAAGCAATTGAAATGGAAGATCTGAACCAGTATTCCAACTTGTACAGGTTAGATAACAATAGCACGGGGAAGACGCAACATTACCGAATGAACAAAAAAGATCACTGAGAAGTATGCTGGGTTTAAATACAGCAGGGGTGGGAGGCAGACAAGAGTGAAACAGATATAGATTGAAAAAGAATTGGGGGGGAGGGTCTGATCGGGGGAGAGTAGGAAAGATAAACATAGAAAATAAAAAGTACAAAGGAATTTGTAAAATATATACAGAAATATACAAAGTATAATACTAATTTGTAAAATCACAACCCTAAATAAATTGATACATACAGAATCTAAATGCATTACAATACAAAATGGAAAGTGGAGAGCTTAAATTTAATAAAACCTTCGGGACAAAATCTAAAGTCCAATATAAATTAAAAGATAAAGCACAAAGTGTATATGTAACAAAAAGGCTTATGTCATGCAGAGATACATTGTCTCTCAGGGAGAAGGAAAGGCAGGCACTACTACCAAAAAGGTGCAAAAAATGTAAACTTTAATGAAAAAAGTTAAAATACAATTACTGGCATGACACAAGACAGGGGAGGTAGATAGAACAACAGCCTGACGCGTTTTGTGCCCTCAAGTGGCTCTTAATCATAGGCTATGGAACAAAGGAAGAGACACCCATTTATAGGGCAATATGTTAACCCTTCCAATGCTAACAAAAGACATTCTTAAAAAAACATTATCAATAAAAACATTAGCAAACTTGCAACAGGATCTATACGAAAAAACCTGGACTCAATATATAGGAACATGGGGATATATAAATATGCTTACATAAATATAATGTCAAAGCATTCAAATTAATAAATCAAATTACAGTAAGCCCTATAAAATGATATATAATGGCAAGAATTGTGAAGTCTCAGTTCATATATCTTTACTCCAAATCTATATAAAGAATATATCTATAAACTCAAATTCAAATTTGATCTTAACTTTAACTTTAGTCATCTATCAGATAATTAATATCACATTCTTTGTTCATACCGATAGGTTGTCGTGTATTTAATTTTATGATCCAAAATATTTCTTTTTTTATCCAGGATCTTATATCTATTGCCACCTCTGGGTGGAATAATGGCTATATCAATAATTTGTACAGACAAATCCGCTATATGTGAGAAATGAATACTGTTAAAATGATTAGCTAAAGCTGAGTCTTTACAATAATTTTTTACATCTATGGTATGTTCTCCAAATCTAGTTCTGACCTCGCGTGTGGTTTTACCCACGTATTGACATTTGCAAGTCAAGAGGTATACTGCAAATTTTGTTTTGCAGTTTGCATAAAATGTTATGCCATATTGTTTGTTATCAAAACTGGAAGAGAAAGAATCACCTGTAATCAAATGAGAACAGGTAATGCAATCTCTACTACCACATTTAAAGGTTCCTTTTTTAGATAACCAATCACATGAACCTAAACTAGCATTATTGTTAACTAAACTCGGGGCGAGCAACCTCCCCAATGTTTTAGGAACAAACCTAAGAGACTTAATAAGAGGTTTAAGAATTTCATCTCCTTCCAATATGTGCAAATGTTTCTTAAGGATTTTGACAATCATATTATAATGTTGAGAATATTCAGTAGTAAATACTATTGTATCATCAGTATGTAATTTAGGACTGCTCTCTGCATTACATAATTTACCCCTGTAATCCTTGGCTGTGATCCTACATTGTTCTAAATTCTTGGGATCATAACCTCTCTTAATAAGCCTCTCTTTTAACTCCAATGACTGCTGTTCATAAATAGAATCACATTGTGTATTCCTACGGAGCCTAATAAATTGTCCCCTTGGTATGGCTTTAATGACATGTCTAGGATGCGGAGATGCAGCGTGCAAAATTGTGTTACCTGCTGTCGGTTTTCTATATGTTTTAGTAACTATTTGATTGTCAAAGATCATCAAATTAAGATCCAAATAGTTTATTTGTTGTTTCCTCTTCTCACCAGTAAATTGCAATCCTAAATCGTTACTATTTAAGTAAACTAGAAACACTTCAAGAAAATTTTCCTTTCCTTCATCTTTAACTATTAATAATAAATCATATATGTAGCGAACAAACAAAACCACCTGTTCCATCCAGGGGTTATCAATAGTAAAGATATATGTTAACTCCCACCATGCGACATAAATGTTCACAAATGCTGGGGCAAATTTTGCCCCCATGGCGGTCCCACTTATCTGCAAGTAGTACTCGTTGTTAAACATAAAATAATTATGGGATAGTAAAAATGGTAAAACTTCACCAATATAGCTTCTTTCACAAACTTTCAAATCAGTTTCTTTCTCCAAAAAATATATTGTCTCTCCATCACATCCAGAAGTGCAGCGAACACCCCTTGGGCAGATATAGCAACATTTGTCTTTTAAGAATAGTGTGAGAGGATAATGTCAGATAATTTAAGCAGAGAGCTTTAGTAAATAGGGCCCTCAATCAGTAAGACAGAAGAAACATTTTTTTTCTTTCATGATTCAGGTAGAGCATGCAATTTTAAGCAACTTTCTAATTTACTCCTATTATCAATTTTTCTCCTTTCTCTTGCTATCTTTATTTTAAAAAATCAGGAATGAAAGCTTAGGAGCCGGCCCATTTTTGGTTCAGCACCTGGGTATTGCTTGCTGATTGCTGGGTACATGTAGCCAGCAATCAGCTACCCAGGGTCCTGAACCAAAAATGGGCTGGCTCCTAAACTTTCATTCCTGCTTTTTAAAAAGAAAAAAGATAGCAAGAGAACGGAGAAATATTGATAATAGGAGTAAATTAGAAAGTTGCTTAAAAGGGATAGTCAAGTAAAAAAAAAAAAAAAACTTTCATGATTTAAATAGGGAATGTAATTTTAAACAACTTTCCAATTTACTTTTATTACCAATTTTGATTTGTTCTCTTTGTATTCTTAGTTGAAAGCTAAACCTAGGAGGTTCATATGCTAATTTCTTAGATCTTGAAGGCCGCCTCTTCTCTCAGGGCATTTTGACAGTTTTTTTTTACCACTAGAGGGCGTTAGTTCATATGTTTCATATAGATAACATTGAGCTCATGCACGTGAGCACTGTTGGCTAAAAAAAACTGAAATAAGGGGCAGTTTGCAGAGGCTTAGATACAAGATAATCACAGAGGTAAAAAGTGTATTATTATAACTGTATTGGCTATGCAAAACTGGGGAATAAGTAATAAAGGGATTATATACATTTTTAAACAACAAAAATTCTGGTGTTTACTGTCCCTTTAAAATTGCATGCTCTATCTAAATCACGAAAGATTTGGGTTTAGTATCCCTTTAAGAAGAAATAACTTACAGTGAAGGTAGAAAGGGGTTGCTTAGTGGGTACTGTGACTTGGACGGTGAGTGCTGCAGGTAGTTAGATTAATGCAGTGATGGATTGGAAGAGCAATAGTTTTTGCTAGGGGTTTTTGTTACTTGTTAATTAGAAGGGGTATTGCTATTTTGGGCTATATATTTATACAGATGGAAGGTTAATGTGATGGGCAGAGGGAGTGACGTAACAGGGGCTTTGTTAAAGGGACATGAAACTCAATTTTTTTTCTTTCATGATTTAGAAAGAGCATGCAGTTTTAAACAACTTTCTAATTTACTTCTATTATCTAATTTGCTTCATTCTCTTGATATTCTTAGCTGAAAAGCATATCAAGATAGGCTCAGTAGCTGCTGATTGGTTGCTGCACATAGATGCCTCGTGTGATTGGCTCTCCCATGTGCATTGCTCTTTCTTCAACAAAGGATATCCAAAAAATGAAGCAAATTAGATAATAGAAGTCAATTGGAAAGTTGTTTAACATTGTATTCTCTATCTGAATCATGAAAGAAAAAATTTGGGTTTAGTGACCCTTTAATAATTTATGGCATTTTTTTACAGGCACGTGTCTTGTACTGTGCACTTTAGCCGTTATGGGACGCAGAGCATTTGGTACTGGGAGATAATTAAGACAATTTTGTTAACATTTGGAGAACTCCCGGGTGGGAATGAGGGTTGGCTGAGTGCTGCATTAAATGACTGAGGGCCCCCCAGAGATGTGACCTATTGCCCTGTGACTCAGTTGCTAATCTGGAAATGATAAAGAAACACAATGTAACCAAATTAAACAGCTCTCTCTAGGGGCCAACTATTTGTAGGAAGTTACTCAAAATGGGCCATGCCGCTTGAATAAAATCACTTTATGTTTATGGACTTTAATTAAAGTCTTGTTCACTATACCAAATAGATTATGTATTCTGATGTTCCAGGTTGGGACTGGGTTACAACAACATAAGAGTGATAGAGAATGGAAGCCTTTCTGCTATGCCCATCCTGAGAGAGTTGCACCTGGACAACAACAAACTTTCCAAGGTGCCCCAAGGGCTTCCAGATATGAGATTCCTGCAGGTAAGTGATCTGTTGCATGCATTCTGGTCATGTGATCAAACGGTGTATGCTTATGTGTCATGTGATCACAAAAAAATAGCGGAAATGTGAGACACCTGCCTCACGCGGATACAGAGAGAGTGGGGGTCTGGCGAAGAACAAACATAAATAAATACCCCGTACGGCGCTGGTCATTAAGGGATTAATAATAATAATAATACCGCAAACATTCCTGAAGCTAAATTTGAAATCTTTTCTGGCAAATCCAATTCAATGTGAGAAATTAATCTGCAGGGTGTTGATTCTATCAAAAAAGGGCTAATTCTAAAATCTTTATATAGAAAAAAGAATTAACAGGTTTATGTCTAATGTGTGTTAAAAACTATGCACATTTTTAATGTTATAAATTTACTTACGTGCCATAAAATCTACCCAGTGGCTCCTTCTGAGAACGCTGCAGAAGCCATTGCCTCCCAAGTTTACTACCACCCTAAACATGCCCTTTCTTATGCTGCCACTCAGATTGGTTCTGGATTAGCTGGCAGCTTGGTTCAACATGTTCTCAGTACACAAGAGGGCTTCTGTTAGTAGGATTTTGACTTGTATGTCTTACTGTAACCGGCAGATTTATCTAAACACTTTATATTCGGCTAGATTACGAGTTTCGCGTTATGAGGGGTGCGGTACTAACTTGCACCCCGCATCGCAAACACTAGTTAAATAGTATTAACCCCTAATCTGCCGCCCCTAACATCGCCGCCACCTACCTACATTTATTAAACCCTAATATTCCGCCACTATACTAAATTTATTAACCCCTAAATCGAAGTCTAACCCTAACACCCCCTAACTTAAATATAATTAAATTAAATCTAAATAAAACCTACTATTAATAACTAAATAATTCCTATTTAAAAATAAATACTTACCTGTAAAATAAACCCTAAGCTAGTTACAATATAACTAATAGTTACATTGTGTCTAGCTTACGGTTCATTTTACAGGTAAGTATTTAGTTTTAAATAGGAATTATTTAGTTATTATTTGTAGGTTTTATTTAGATTAATTTTAATTATATTTAAGTTAGGGGGTGTTAGGGTTAGGGTTAGACTTAGGTTTAGGGGTTAATAAATATAGTATAGGGGCGGCAGACTAGGGGTTAATAAATGTAGGTAGGTGGCGGCGATGTTAGGGACAGCAGATTAAGGGGTTAATAATTAACTAGTGTTTATGATGCGGGAGTGCAGCGGTTTAGGGGTTAATATGTTTATTATAGTGGCGGCGATGTCGGGAGCGGCAGATTAGGGGTTAATAATTTTATTTTAGTGTTTGCGATGCGGGAGGGCCTCAGTTTAGGGGTTGATAGGTAGTTTTTGGGTGTTAGTGTACTTTTTAGCACTTTAGTTATGAGTTTTATGCTACAGCTTTGTAGCGCAAAACTCATAACCACTGACTTTAGAATGCGTTACGACTCTTGTGGGATAGGCTGTACCGCTCACTTTTTGGCCTAAAAAAAAGTTTTTAATACCGGCGCTATGGGAGTCCCATTGATAATAGGCTATACACAAATAAGTTGATTTGGCCAAAAAGGTGTGCGGGACAGCTGTACCTACAAGACTCGTAATAGCAGCGCTAGTAAAAAAGCAGCGTTATGAGCCTTAACGTTGCTTTTTTACTCATAACGCAAGACTCGTAATCTAGCTAATTGTTATTTAATTAGTAATAGTAAAAACGCATATCTGGATATTTACACTGTTGCCCTACTAACCACAAGTTGCTAAAGCTGCGCTTACCAGATGGGAAATAGATGTAGCACAAAGAGTTGTAAAAGCAATGATTTAGGGTTCCAATGTGAGTTTTGGTGCAATAGTCAAGAGATTTAGGCCTAGCAGATGGTTTCCCCATTTTTTTCTAAAGTTTGCTTGATATACAGTCCCTATCCAGCATAACACACAAACCTCATGAACATCCAGAAAAACAGAAGCGCAGGTGGTACAAGCATTAAGGAAGTATCATGGGACATTTCTACTTACACTAATTAATTATAGTTTATCAAACATAAGATACACCAGTATCCCTTTAAGGGATATGGAATCCTGGTGGTCTATGGATTTTTTTATGGAATTAAAAGGACTTGATACTCAAATGTTGAAATGTAAAAAGCTGACTAGAAAATATCACCTGAACATCTCTATGTAAAAAATATATTTTACCTCACTTTTTTCTCAATAGCCACATCCCATTTTAAAATTACTTTAAGCAACCAATCAGGATGTAAGGGAGAGTGCATCTGGGATTTGCAGCACCATCTTGTTATTTCCCTCCTCAGTTTAAGGCAATTTACTATGAAATCTCGTGAGATTTAATTGAAATCTCACAAGATCACAATAAAGCAAAATGTGACCTCAGCACTGACAAAGCTGATTGGCTGCTTTTTTTTTCTTCCAACATGCAGCTGACAGTAGTTGAGGGATAACAGATTACAGAACACTTACTATTGTGAGCTGAAGATATTTTGAGGTAACATAGGGATGTCAGGCAATATTTACTTTTTAATGCCACATCATTTTAAAGTGATTTAGATTAGAATATAAATATAATGTCCTTTTAACTGATGTTTTATAATTGCAGTACAAACAACTCATCTCACTAACAACTTGTTTCTCATTTAGGTCGTCTACCTACACTCCAACAACATTACTCAGATCGGGGTAAACGACTTCTGCCCAGTAGGCTTTGGGGTGAAGCGCGCCTATTACAACGGGATAAGCCTGTTTAACAACCCTGTTCCATACTGGGAGGTGCAACCTGCCACATTCCGCTGTGTGACTGACCGCTTGGCTATCCAGTTTGGAAACTACAAGAAGTAAAAAAATATATATATAAAAATAAACACAAGTGAGAGATTATTCTTAAAACCAAAGAAATCAACAAAGAGAAAGAGAAGGGGAGGTGCAAAAGATCCAGCAACAAAAATCCCAACTATTTTCTTCTCGATAAGAGAGGATATATGTAAGACTTAACTACCGTAAACAAACGCCCACGCTTTAGGTATCGCTCCTGACCTGCCTATCCTATGGAACCGCTGTATATATAAATAGAAGGATTTTCGGGTAGGCAGTAGCTGCACTATAAATGTATAGCCTCAAATCTGTAACCCCCTTAATTGGTACTTATTGTATTGGAAATTGGAAAAAAATTGTGTAAATACAGAACCCAATCACTCTACCGCCTTCTGTACTGCAACCTGGACGTAGCTGGGACAGTTGTTCTTGGTTTGTCACCTTCACAGGACAAGCAAGAGATGGTCACAGTCGCTGGCTATATTTGTATTCGCTCACACCGAGATGACGTTCTGTTATCTATCTGCTCTGTTTTACATTAAAGGGACATTAAACACTAAATAAATGCTAGCTAGAATGATGCATTCAAAGGCAAGATTAGTATGAGAATAACAAGTAGATGTAGTTTTTAAAGTTTATTTAGCCGTTTTAATATTGACAAAGTATGTGTAAAATGTTAGTGTCTATAAAACAATGGGAGCTGCCATGTTGTAACTTAGGATACCTTCTCAGCTGTGGCCAATTAGGGACAGTTATAAATAGGTCACTAGAGTGTGCAGCCAATGGTTGTGCTGGATTTAACAGTGTTCTGCACTTCTATTTCTAACAGGAACTGAAAAGCTCACAATTTCAGAATGGAATTACAGAAAAAGGGGACAAAATAAATAATGAAAGTATATTGCAGATTTTTTTTTTTATATATATATATAAGATTTATCATTTTATATTACCATCCCAAAGTGTTTAATGTCCCTTTAACTACAAATGGTATACAGGGAACATTCTGCTTAATTACTTCTGGTAATACCGATAGACCTAGAACCTTGCAGGGCGTGACCTGGAATCTACAGATCCATACTGACATCTCATGGTCTCTAGTGGTATAAATAAACCATAATGGTTAGCTAAGTTCTTTACACAGCTATAGCCATCTCCCTGCATGTGAGGGATTAAATCTGCATCCATTCTGCTCTTGCTCTTTTGATGCCAGACATCTGATAATCTGCTGAAAACAAGTCCCCAGTTTCACTATCCTCCTCCCTACATATAAAGAACGTGCTATTTGTGAACACCAGGGTGGCTCATTAAGAGAGAGAGAGGATACATTCCTGGCTAACTCAACAGAAGTTTTATGTAATATATTTTCTCTTTTTAGAGGTAACCCCCCAAAAAACATACACAACAAAAAGCCATAATATCATAGCCTGTGTCATTATAATTAATGAAAAACTGCTATCTTGGTAGTGGGGTAAGCACAAATAACTTTACAAACAGCCAGCAGGGTATATGTTTTGTTTTTAAAATAAATGATATTTTGCAAAAGTGGTGTAATTCTGCCCCCCAGTGAGCAAAGATGGTAATAGCAAAAGCAGCTTCATTCTAAACCATGCAGATATTTATATTTTTTTTATCAATGTTACTAGGTCTAAATTCACTAAACCTTGTTGTCAACCAAGGTAAAAGTTGCAGCCCTTATTATAGAGCTTCTTGATTAATGATCAATTTCCCACTGATACTCCACTACCTATTAATTGTGTTAGAGAACTTGCTCAGATAGACAGAGTGAGATTTCAGGGGAAGGTCATTTGAAAGCCTCACTATTTTCAGTGAGGAACCTTAATAAAGGAAGTGGAATAGAGGGCAAATTATCTTGCTCGCCCACCAATCTAACTCAATCTAGACAGAACCATTATTATTTTAACCCTTTGAGTGCTAAGCACTTTCCCATCTGGGTGCTAAGATTTTTTAATGTTTTTTTTATTTTTTTTTCAGACCCCCAATACTTACAATGTTGGAAAGGTTAGGCGATTACCTTTCCAATGGTGGGTCTTGGGGGTCTGTAGCTGCTTAGATGCCTGAGATACAGGCTTCTAAGCATGCCCCCTGCTCCTATACTTAACATTGTTAAGTATAAATAAAGTTGTGACGTCACCACGCAAAACGGGAAGCTCCGGCGATGCCTGTCACTCTACAGGCACAATCGCCGGGGTAGGAGCCGGTGGGAGCCCCCAGATCTCCCTCAAGGTGGGAGAGTGCTAGTGACGGCTCTGAGCTGTCATTAGCACAAGAGTAGGAAACTCTGTGAGTCGTCATTAGCACTCAAAGAGTTAATTAGCAGACTTAAAGGGATATGAAACCCTTTTTGTTTTCTTTCATGATTCAGATAGAACATGCAATTTTAAACAACTTTCTAATTTACTTGTATTATCACATTTTCTTCATTCTCTTGGCATCTTATGTTGAAAAGCAGTAATTTAAGCTCAGGAGCCAGACCATTTCTGGAGCACTAGAGGGCAGCACTATTTCCTGTAATGCAGTGCTTCAGATGCCTACCTAGGTATCTCTTCAACACGGAATATCATGGGAACGAAGCAAATTTGATAATAGAAGTATATTAGAAACTTTTTTGAAATGGTACGGTCTGTCTGAATCACTAAAGAAAGTTTTTGGGTTTCACATCCCTTTAACTAAGTGATGAACAGACGTAAATCACACAGAACCAGCTATATAACAGCACATACAATCTATAATGAGATTGCCTGTATAGAGTGACTGGCTACGTTTCATAGCATTAGTACAACATTAATACAAACAGGTTGTTATGTAATTCATGTCTATTTAATCAGTTTAAATATTTGTCTATAATCTGGGTAAACCAGTTCTCAGCAACTGAAACATTAAACTGTTGTCTTCTACGCTATTATCAATAAGGTTTATTCTGTATAACTATCCGCATACTCTTTACTTGTATGTATGTGCACTGTGGCCCACACGGCACGCTGACAAGCACGTAATGTAATGGATGGAAAATCGAATAAATATTCAGCGCCATTTATCACAGGTTAAAAAAAAATATAAACTGATGGAGTGAACGGTGCTTACAGATGTTACAAAATCTAGCAAATCGTTAGTGTTTTTTCATGTTTCAGGGATTTTTCCACAATCGAGTCTAGTTTTATAAAGGTTATATATCTGGTTTTCCTAGTAAAGAGATGTAGGTGACAGTTGACATATACGGCAGTGATCCTGTTAAAAGATCACATGATCTTCTTTTGATACATGAGCGTTGGTTTTCCATTTACGTTTCAAGCGCCAGTCATATCACATGACAGCAGCGCCACACAACATGTGAACTGGTCCCTGTACTATCTGTTAGAGAAGCTCTTTGAACAGTTTACATAGGGCTAACATCATTGTAATCTAAAAAGAAAACCATTTTTTTGTTGGATTTCAAATAACTCCCCAGCTGTAACCCAACCCTGTAACACCAGTTGTCAAATAATTCAACAGCCTCGTGCATAACCAATGTGGCCTGTTCAGAGGATCACTCTGAACTTTGCACAGTCCCCATGCTCGGCTCCTGTCACAGCCTTCGTGGGTATTGAACCCAGGACTGCGAGTTTGTGTTGCAGTGAGTTACCTCGGAGCCATAGGTTAGCCTTAGATTCTGCTCTTATTAGTGTTGTTTGTTACTCTTTGGCTCCACCTGCCTGCCAGCTGCGGTAGATCTGCAATCAGCTACTGCTATAAATACTCAGCACTTTGTGTCCTCCATGTCTGTTTGTTGGACTTTCTCCTAGGGTGGGCTTTGCTGTCTACTGCTGAATTATTCCGCTGAACATTTTTGCCTGAACTTGACTATTTTGCCTGCTGATTCTGTACCTCGTTTCTAGACTGTGTATCAACTTCCTGCCTGTCTCAAATACTCTCTTGGATTACTCCTTGGTACCTTATTGCCTGCCTGTTGCCGGCCTTGCCTGTTCCTCTATGTCTTTGCTTTGCCCTCAGCCACTTCTCCACTACGAACTATACCAACACTTTGTAACCCTCCAACTAGCGGCCATTAGAAGAGGGTGTACCTAAATGGTCCATTCATAAAATCATTAGACAGCTCATCATGATTGAGTAATTATCACGTGCTATGAAAGGGTTATCTACATGTTACAGTGACTACAGTTTGCAAGCACCTCCTACATACAAGAATTAATTGCTATTGGCTACTTTTTCCTCCATGATCTTTGACAGTAAAACTCTAGTTTTTTGTAAGTATTGCAGCGAGTAAGGCAAGTAGAATACTAGTTGTATTGGTAGAAGTATTTGCAGAAGGAATAGTAAGGTTATTATGCCACTTTACAGATCATTAGTTAGGCCTCATCTAGTATTGTATCATCCAATATTGTGTGCAGTTCTGGAGGCCATATCTCTAGAAGGATAGCAATAAACTGGAATCTGTTCAAAGGAGGGCTATTAAAATGATACATGGTCTAAAAATAAACTTACATATTTAGGGGTCGAATGGCCCCTAATCGCCCTGTTTCCGTGCGAGCTTTCAGGCTCACCGGAAACAGGAGTTAAGAAGCAGCGGTCTTAAGACCGCTGCCTCTTAAGTCGTACGCCTCCTCTGAGGCTGCGGTCTGCAATCCGCCCGATATTGTGTAATCGGATTGACACCCCCTGCTGCGAATCTGCAGGGGGCGGCATTGCACAAGCAGTTTACCAGAACTTCTTGTGCAATGTTAAATGCTGACAGCGTATGCTGTCGGCATTCAGCGACGTCTGGCGGACATGATACGCTACAGCGGATAATGTCCGCCAGACATTGATAAATCGGCCCCAAAGTCTCAAAGCGAAGGGTCCAATGATATAAAGCTCCCTGCGCTGGCAGGGTTATCCAAGAAGTGTCTCCAGTGCTACGGCAGCCCTCAATTTGAGAAAGGCATATTTTAGTTTGATAATTGCTTATCTAGGTTTGCTGGCTTCTGGATTTGAAGACGAGACGTCTACATTACTATACATTGCTCAAAAACAACCCCCAAATATTTTGCATCATTTCTCTCTATGCCGGCAAGTTTTCGAGCATCAGAGCAAATGACCTATATAGGTATAGCTTAGAGGAGAGAAGGGAACAAGGTGATACGATAGAAACATATAAAGTATAAAAAGGGATTTAATAAAGTTGAGGTTTTCACAAAAAGATCAACACCAGAACAAGAAGTCATGAGTCCAAGCTGAAGGGTAGAAGGTTCAGGAGTAATTTGAAGAAGCACTTCCTCACTGAAAGGGTGGTTGGTTCATGTAATAAACTTCCATTAGATGTGGTAAGGTCAAACACCGTGGGGACTTTAAGAATGCCTGGGTTCAGAATAAGGATATCCTATGAACTAATTAATTGTCTACTTTATAGGAAATGTGAGCAGACTTGTTGGGCCTATGGAGTTAAAATCAGTTTTCTTTCCATGTGCTGACCCAGGTCACATGTAGGAAATCTACATTTCCCTCACTTACCACAAACAAACTAACCTCTAACGGACTGAGATGGCGTATGACATTTTCATAAACTATAAATAAATGGAAGGGCGGCCAAGAAAAGAAGTTGGCTTTTCTAGTCTAAATATAAAGAACACTTACTAGAATGCCATAATCTTGGGGTAATTTAATTCGGCCTCTGTCCCAGCAACATTGAAACAGGAAGAGCCAAAAGGCTATGAGCAAGCAATACTAATCTGTCAGTAATACACATGGCAAGTTACATCATTGTGCAATGTACACAATGCATGCTGGGAAATTACGCTAATAAGGAAAGAGTGTACATTATCATAAAGGCTCCAACGCCCAATGGTAAGAGGGGTCTATACTGTTCAGAAACAGAACTGAAAGGGACACAAAACCCAAATCTTTTCTTTAATGATGCAGATAGAGCATGCAATTTTAAGCAACTTTCTAATTTACTCCTACTATCATTTTTTCTTCGTTCTCTTGCTATCTTTATTTAAAAAACTGGGATTTAAAGGGACAGTCTAGTCCAAAATAAACTTTCATGATTCAGATAGGGCATCTAATTTTAAACAATTTTCCAATATACTTTTATCACCAATTTAGCTTTGTTCTCTTGGTATTCTTAGTTCAAAGCTTAACCTAGAAGGTTCATATGCTAATTTCTTAGACCTTGAAGGCCACCTCCTTTCAGAATGCATTTTAACAGTTTTTCACCACTAGAGGGTGTTAGTTCATGTGTTTCATATAGATAACACTGTGCTCATGCACGTGAAGTTACCTGGGAGCCAGCACTGATTGGCTAAACTGGAAGTCTGTCAAAAGAACTGAAATAAAGGGGCAGTTTGCAGAGGCTTAGATACAAGATAATCACAGAGGTAAAAAGTATATTAATATAACTGTGTTGGTTATGCAAAAGTGGGGAATGGGTAATAAAGGGATTATCTATCTTTTAAAACCCTAACAATTCTGGTGTAGACTGTCCCTTTAAAGCTTTGTAGCCAGCCCATTTTAGGTTCAGCACCCTGGAATAGCGCTTGCTTATTGGTCGCTACATTTAGCAAACCAATAAGCAAGCATAACCCAGGCTCTCAACCAAAAATGGGCCGGCTCTTAACCTATACTTTACTGCTTTTTAAATAAAGATAGCAAGAGAACGAAGAACAATTGATAATAGGAGTAAATTGGAAAGTTGCTTAGAATTGCTTCTCTATCTAAATCACTAAAGAACAAATTTGGGTTCAGTGTACCTTGAAGCCTGCTGAATGGGTCAGTATGACATTATTATCTAGTGGAGATCAGGATGGATTTGGCCTAGCCGGGAGTTGATTAGGAGGGGAAGATGCACATAAAAGCCCCAGTTTTTATTGGTCAGCTCCTCTTAAAATTAATTTGCAGAGTGCTACATTTATTTTACTTTTAATCATAAAAGTCCAGATGGTGATGGCAAACAAGTCCCTATAGTGTCCCCAATTTCTTATCTGAAGTAAAAGCTGAATCAGGCTTAAACGGACAATAAGCACATTATATTAATGACATTTGAATAAGAAAATGTTTAGTTATGCATAGTGAAACAGCTTTGCCGTATAATATCATTATTTATTTTGCTCCATTTTCATGTAATTTAGCTCTAACAATGATGGCTTTTATTATTTTTTAGAATTGAAAAAGCATGTGATGACCTTAGGGCTAACCTTGCTGCATATCTTTTACTGACCTTAATCCAATCATTTTATACCAATGCAACGACCATGACTAGTCTTGTCAGCAGCAGACTCAAATATCAAAAATGTGGCTCTAAACAGACACCTTAATAAATGCTGTAAGTGTAAACTCTGCTGCTCATTTTTGTTATGTTAGCATCTAATATCTAAACTCCCAAGGCATTCCGAATCATGTAGCCATTATTACAGTAAGGTCCCTTTAACATTCATTAGGGATTCACACAGATGAAAGAACACATCGCCTTACCCGACTCCACAGCTTGCTAGGTCGCTGCTCCAGACCTCCGTCTACCCACTCCATGGATAGGTGCAATCACTCACCCAATATAGGTGTCTATATATAGTTGCTTCTCAGTGGATAGGTACCACAACACATGCCAATGTCTCGCTTCACTTATTCTCTTGACCGCTGCTCCAGACCCTTGTCCGTCTACCAAACGCAGATGAACGTGTCACGTGACAGCGATGACGTCACTGATCTCAGCTATCCATTCCTGCACACAGGTGAGTACTTGGGTCAAAAGTTCTTTGTCAGAGGCAGTGTGTCTAAATTTGTGCGTTTATCAAATAATCCGCCACAATATAGGAGTTTGAAGCAAATAATTGTGCTCAATATGGAGTTGGCAATGCAGCCTTGACCTCCACCGGCTATCTGGCATAAGTCCATAGACAAATTAGAAGAAAATGCCGGGAGCTCAAAAGTGAAATAAAACTTGACTTTTATTAAATCATTAAAAAACAGTGGGACATATACCCCCTAAGCCTGCAAAACAGACTAACGCGTTTCGGCTGGATGCCGTACTCATGTCCATTAGACAGCAGACTCAAGTCAAGATAGGATCCTCTAAATGAGACAAATGGTGGGTGGAGTTTGGCTGCTGAAAAACAGTTACAGCAAACAAGATATTAAAGGGACAGTCTAAGCGAAATTAAACTTAAAGGGACATTCTAGTGAAAATTAAACTTTTTAAACAACGTTCCATTTTACTTTTAGCATCAAATTTGCTTTGTTCACTTGGTATTCTTTGTTGAAAGCTAAACCCTAGTTAGGCTCCTATGCCAATTTTCTATGCCTTTTAAGGCCCCTGTTCTGGGAAAACGGCAAACTTGTGAAATTAACAAACCACGTCACTTCCTGTGACGTGGCATCAGCTGTTTCACAAAGGTTGACCATAATGCGCATGCGTGTCAGCATCATTACATACCTTGCCGCATACTTCACTGCTACAGTTTGGAGACCGGTGAAATTCCTGTACCCTCTTTACCGCGCATGCGCGGCATTTGAACCCATCAATACCGCACCCCGCTTTGCCATACATTTATATGCATTCCCATTACAGTACAGTATTTAATTTATTTAATGTCACTGTATAACTGAAATGGGAATGTATATAAATGTATGGCAAAGCCGGGGGGTCCAGGAATTTCACGGGTCTCCAAACTGTAGCAGAGACGTATGCGGCCAGGTATGTAATGATGCTCACAAGCATGCGCATTATGGTCAAACTCTGTGAAACAGCTGATGGTTCGCTAATTTCACAAGTTTGCCGTTTTCCCAGAACACCACCTCTTATCTCAGTGCATTGTGACAGTTTTTCACAGCTAGACAGCGCTAGTTCATGTGTGTCATATAGATAACATTGTGCTCACTCCCGTGGAGTCATTTATGAGAGGGCACTGATTGGCTTAAATGCAAGTCTGTCAAAAGAACTGATAAGGGGGCAGTCTGCAGAGGCTTAGATACAAGGTAATCACATAGGTAAAAACCGTGTTGGTTATGCAAAACTGGGGAATGGGTAATAAAGGGGTGGTTATCTACCTTTTTAAACAATAACAATTCTGGAGTAGACTTTCCCATTAATTTGTTTTTAAAAATGTCTACACTTGGCTAATATGTTATTTTATAGCAACACAACAGAACTGTATTATAATTAGGTGTTTATTGATTACCTGTGAGCACATTCCATCTGAAGTCTTCCTCTGCATAAGCAATGCACCTGCTGTCACATGAGCTTGTCCTGAAATTAAAGAGACAGTAAATTTAGGATTTTTCATAGTATTTTCCTAAATGAAAGCAAAGACAAAGAGAGGGCGCCTCATAGTGTAATCCTGTCTCATGAAATCGGAAATGCAGTGGTAATGATTATGCTTACCAGAAATGAAGGCACAGTACTGTGACCGGTGCAAATCAGCAGGCTAGCACTTAACAGTGGCTAGTACACTGTAGCCGGTTCCACTGGTAGTAATCACTGCTGTATTTTGGTACTGCACTGCTGTTAGTAATAATAGATATATTTCTGTATCGGCTGTAGAGTAATATCAAAACGAGGACAACTTCCAATATTAAAAGTTAAAAACGCTTTATTGTGTCAAAGCAACACGTTTCTCAACCAAAAAACTGGTCGTTTCTTCAGGCAATAAAAAGTGAATATAAAACATTACAAATGGTAACAATATATACATTTGTGGTCAATGGAAAGCGGAAGTTGTCACTCATACAAAGGCCAATGGAGAACCAGCAAATCTATTCAAAACTGGAGGATACAAGGATTGTTAAAGGGATGTTATAACAGGTGTTACAAATTCACCCCTTAATCACTGCTCCTAGACTGACCCAAAGTCGTTTGGCTAGTTCAGTGAATTTTTTCCCCTCCCTCATTATTGTATGAAATCAAAGATGATAAAAAATATATATATTGCATATTATACCTTTAAATGCTGGTTCTAAATGTTTTTCTTAATAAAAACAGTTATAATTAATGTGGTCATTTTTTTGTATAGGATAAAAAACATTGATAAATATATATACACTGATATTTGATGGTTATTCTGGTATGTGAAAGAACAAATCTCTTCAAATCTCTTTCACATACCAGAATAACCATCAAATATCAGTGTATATATATTTATCGATGGTTTTTATCCTATACAACAAAAATGACCACATTAATTATAACTGTTTTTTTTTAAGAAAACATTTAGAACCAGCATTTAAAGGTATAATATGCAATATATATATATTTTTATCATCTTTGAATGAGGGAGGGGAAAAAATTCACTGAACTAGCCAAACGACTTTGGATCAGTCTAGGAGCAGTGATTAAGGGGTGAATTTGTAACACCTGTTATAACATCCCTTTAACAATCCTTGTATCCTCCAGTTTTGAATAGATTTGCTGGTTCTCCATTGGCCTATGTATGAGTGACAACTTCCGTTTTCCATTGACCACAAATGTATATATTGTTACCATTTGTAATGTTTTATATTCACTTTTCATTGCCTGAAGAAACGACCAGTTTTTTGGTTGAGAAACGCGTTGCTTTGACACAATAAAGCGTTTTTAACCTTTAATATTGGAAGTTGTCCTCGTTTTGATATTACTCTACAGCCGATACAGAAATATATCTATTATCACTAACAGCCGTGCAGTACCAAAATACAGCGGTGATTACTACCAGTGGAACCGGCTACAGTGTACTAGTCACTGTTAAGTGCTAGCCTGCTGATTTGCACCGGTCACAGTACGGTGCCTACATTTCTGGTAAGCATAATCATTACCACTGCATTTCCGATTTCATGAGACAGGATTACACTATGTGACGCCCTCTCTTTTTCTTTGCTTTCTAATAGTTTACCCTACACTCCGGGATCAAGAGGAGCTGCCGCGACTAACATCAGTTGCAACATTCATTATCCAGGATCCTATATTTGTGATCACCAGAAACATTCGCTACAAACCACTGTCTGGTAAAATTTTCGGACATATCCGAACTGACAATATTGAACACTGTTCAGCGCGCCTCTTTATTTCCCCTCCTGGGATCTCATTGTATTTTCCTAAATGCCTTGTGTATCTAAGACAATCTAGTGTAATTTCTTAATAAATAAATATTTCTAACATATCCAAAACAGGTCACTAAACTTACATTGAGGGAGTATTTGCCGGCCGCCCATAACAAGCTCCTTCTTGTAGACAATCCCCTGTTTATCAGTTGTGCTGCTCTTTGTCTGTCCGGACGGGCGATCTTTGATTGAGAGGCATAGCTGGGGCCTAATGAGCATGCGCATTATCAGGCTGCACAGGCAATACAGTCTTTACCCTTTTTTGCCGGTTAAGGGCATGCACAGTTTGCAGTTGTCTGCAAAATTCACTTGAAAGGCATAAGCTTGTAAACGAGCTTGAATAGGAGGAACTGGGGCGGGTCGAGACCTTCCTATGGGATGAACTTTTCAGCGAGAAAATACTCCCACATCATGAGCTGCTGAATAGGCGGCGAGTGAGGACTTTGAGAACGTTGATTTTTGGTATTTTAAAGTGTTATAACTTTATTTTTAAACAATTTATTGAAAAGATTAGAAAAGATTAGCGATTACAATAATAGAGCTTTATACACCAAAATTTACTGACACTTTAATGTTCATGTGAGATGTCTTTCTTCTGTGCTATAATTATATGTAGGATTCTATTGTATCTCTTCTCCCTTCCAAGCAACATACCAAGATTAATAGAAGTCTCCCTGTGAACACCATGAACAGATACAAAAACACAACAAAAAAATCATGTACTAGTTGTATGATCCATTCCAAAAATAAATACATTTTGCTGCTAAAACAACATTACATGAATGTTACCTATTTGGCATGAATTACTGTGCGACATCCCTTTGCACACAACAATTCAGAAAATAACTGTCTAATACTTGTGCAAACACACAACTGTCATTAGCGAAGGTGGCAGCTGCCTAGGGGTGGCTGGTCTAAGAGGGCTTTTCAATTGATGCACTCATTGCTATGTAACAAGGGAACGAGTGAGCTAGTTAGCAGACACAGGCATATTCGTGTCTCACAGCACAAACAGAGAACAGCAATGATGATGTAACGCTGGCCCTGGAAACATGGTACAGTATGTAGAAAAGGACACTATTTTGTTAGAACTTTTTGGGCCGGATTACAAGTGGAGAGGTATTTTAACGCTCCCGCACGCGTGCTAACTCCGCTAGAAGTAAGCTTTTTGCACGTTTATATTACAAGTTAAAAGTAAACTGTTTTTGCATGAGCGCTAACCCGATGCACGCAAAAAGCCGAAGTTAGAATATTGCGACCATGTTAACGTATTCCCCTATAGAAGTCAATGGAGCAAATCCTAACACCCATCTCGGGCATAAACCCGATCGCATACTCTCATGTGCGCTAACCCGACATGAAAATGTGAATGTTTCACTTTCCAATGTTCTTCACATAGCAGAATATGTTCTATTTATTCATAATGACATATTTCTACATATATCTGATGGTATTTTGGTACAATATGTATATATACATATACACACATGATTATGTATAGGTATACATATATACAGATCTATATAGGGATATCTATTTAGAAATACTTAAAACATATTCTCCTATGTGCAGAACATTGGAATGTGAAATATTTATTTAATCTACTTAACTCCAATGCACTTATATATATGTCTATATATGTATTTACGTGAAACATCCCCATTCTGCAATCTGCTACAGACTAAAATATGGCCAGTAATTGAAGCATACACATGTATGCCATCTCATGATTGGCTCAGCAGTACTGCATCACCCCAGAGTATTCTTGTTCTACAGAGCATGGATGGCATTAATACGTTGTGCTTTTGTAAACATAAAGAAAGAGGTAAAGAAAAAAAGTTTGTAACATACAAAAAAAAACGAAGCTCGTACAGTCGTATGATTGCATTCTGCTAACCTTGGAAGCTGCGTAAACATTTCTATAGAACACTGGATTATGGATGGCCAACCCGTGGCCGGACTGTTATCCGACGGACTCTTGTCTGACGGACATTTGTCCGACGGATAATATTCCGAAAGACATTTATCCGGCTGCTGGGTGGGAATGAAGCTTAAAAATCACGGTTTTAGCTAAAACATTTTTAATAGTGGACTGACAAAAGACAATTAAATCAACTTATATATAACATAAATATATATAATCTTCTTTGCTATATATATATATATATATATATATCATACATATATACTATATATACTATATATTAACTTATAATTATATTATGTGTTAAAAGTACATTGTGAGGGTAGGGACCCATGGATAGGTTCCCAGAGGCAGTTGCGGCACCCGAGTCACTGATTGTAACAGAAAATTTTGGATCGTATCTGCCCTCGGCCGAATGTATCTTGATTTATTTAAGTAAATCTTATATTATGCCACAATATATATTTAAATTCTCAGCTTTTTTACTGATGACAATTACGCAATTACGTGATTGCGTGATTGTGCTGTTCGGCGTGCAGTCGGAAGCAGTGTATCTCGGACATATGTCTGACGGACGGATGTGCTTCGGCATTTTGTCCGAGCACCGGCCAACCTGGTCAGGGCTGGTAAGTGCATTTTGTGAAATGAAAATATATTCTATCTTATAAACAGACAATAATAAGAAGCCAACTCACCAACTGAATACTGAGCAGCCTGATGATGCAGTAATAGTGTGAACTTTACGCACGTGCTAAGACACATAACATTATCTCACTATAGGGCAGTGATGGCGAAACTTGGCACTCCAGATGTTTCAGAACTACATTTCCCATGATGCCTGACTGAACTTCAGAGTACCTAAGCATTATGGGTAATGTAGTTCTGAAACATCTGGAGTGTTAAAGTTTGCCATCACTGCTGTAGGGTGTCTGGTTTACAATGTGCAATATCCTTCTTGTGCCAATAACGCCTCATTAGAATTCGCTAGAGCTGCGTTTTTGTGCTAACATTTACTAATCTCTGCAGCTCGCACTATTCACTTGCTTAAAATTATACTCAGCTGGTTATTTAAAATTACAAGTCCTGAAGAATCTACAACTAGAAGCTAAACAAGGAAAGCTGTAGCTTTAACACTGACTTGGAACTTAAAGGGATGGGATACCTAATATTTTCCTTTCATGAGTCAGATAGAACATACCATTTTAAACAACTTTCTAAATGTACTTCTATTCTCAAAATGGCATCATTCTCTTGGTATCCTTTTATGAAGTAGCAGCATACTGAGAGCTAGCTAAACACATCTGGTGAGCCAATGATAAAAGACATATATATGAGCAGCCACCAATCAGCAACTAGTTCCAAGAAATACATTGCTGCATCTGAGTCTGTCTAGGTATGTCTTTTCAACAAAGGATATAGAAAGAAGGAATAAATTATATAATAGTAAATTGGAAATGTTTTAACATTCTATGCTCTGTCTGAATCATGAAAGACAAGTTTTGTGTTTCATATCCCTTTAACTTAGATGCAATCAAAAAACATTACAGGTTTTACAGTTTTGAGACTCAGGCACGTCCCTTGGGGTAACACCGGGTTATGTTCACTAAGAGCCTTTTCCAGCCTTTGTATTGAATATATTCATGGCCATCATGAGAGGTCTGCACCAACTAAATAAATAATAGAAGTTCATTGGAAAGTTGCTTAAAATTACATACTCTATCTGAATCATGAAAGAAAAAATCTGGGTTTCATGTCCCTTTAAGCACTTCAAAATACCTAATTAAGAGGTCAATTTCAATCTTTCCAAAATTCTCGTTTAATACTGGAAGAACGGATTATCCAATATTTTCTTTTTCAAAACAATTCCAATCTTACCAAACACAACCAAGCTTGGTAACTCCCTCGATATTCGATCTCTATTTACCCACCACACCACCGTTAACAACCAAAAACGGCTGTTGATCACCGAAAACCGAATCAACACACAAAAAGTACAACTGCTCTCTAGGCTGCCCAGTGCCTCTTACCAACTGACCAGGCCACTCATCCTCATTCTGCTGGTCCAGCATCTTCCCCACTGCAGAGAGTCTCCACTCTACCTCACCATTGTTAATATATTTTACATATGTTTTTTTTGTGAATTTACATTTAATTGATTGTGAAGATATTCATTATGGGTTTTTTATGCAGAGCAATTCAATAGTCATCAAAAAGGGCCATCACCATTTATGGCATAGGCAGTGCCATCTTGTTTTTCTGGTCAATACAGTTATCGTTTATCCGATGTGGGTTATTGGTCGATCTGTGGGTGTTATCAAATTCAACAGCCAAAGACACTTGATAATGTTTGTGTATATGTTATTGTTGATATTTAGTTGATGCTGTCCATGCACCATATCAGTGACTTTTCCAATATCTGATCCAATATTTTTCAAATATGGAAATGGTCTTAACATTTGCATTGTAATTGTTCGAATGTTAAAAAAGGTTTATCAGGAGCTGGAAACAGAGGATAAAACTACAGCTGGAATCAACCCCTAAGTTTAGAAACTGACATTTCAATAGTAAAATTTAAAGGGACAGTCTACACCAGAATTTTTATTGTTTAAAAATATAGATAATCCCTTTATTATCCATTCCCTAGTTTTGCATAACCAACACAGTTATATAAACACACTTTTTACCTCTGTGATTATCTTGTATCTAAGCCTCTGCAAACTGCCCCCTTATTTCAGTTCTTTTGACAGACATCCATTTTAGCCAATCAGAGCTGGCTCACTGGAACTCCACGTACGTGAGCACAGTGTTATCTATATGACACACATGAACTAACACCTTCTAGAGGTTAAAAAATGTCAAAATGCCCTGAGAGAAGAGGCAGCCTTCAAGGGCTTAGAAATTTGCATATGAACCTCCTAGGTTTAGCTTTCAACTAAGAATACCCAGAGAATAAAGCAAAATTGGTGATAAAAGTAAATTGGAAAATTGTTTAAAATTACATTCTCTATCTGAATCATGAAAGTTTATTTTGGACTAGACTGTCCCTTTAAAGGGTTTTGCAAATCCAGAGAAGTCCAGGGATACATTGAAAATGCCCTTAAGTATGTTTAACTCCTTTGCTGTGTCCAACCAAAAGCCAAATGTAAATGAGCCTGTGATAAGCTATAAGCAATGTGTGGAGAATAGGGCTTACTATACCAGTAACAGGGTTTACTATACCAGTAACAGGGCTTGCTATACCAGTAATGGGGCTTACAATACAAGTAACAGGGCTTACTATACTAGTAACAGGGATTATTATACCAGTAAGGGGGCTAACTATACCAGTAACAGGGCTTATCATACCATTAATAGGGTTTATTATACCAGTAAAAGGGATTACTATACCAGTAACAGGGCTTATTATACCAGTAAGGGGGCTTTCTATATATATATATATATATATATATATATATATATATATATATATATATATATATATATATATATATACTTGTAACAAAGATGTGCACTCTCACTTTTCCACAACTGCCAGGGTGCTAGTAAAAATTGGTATATATGAACAAAGAAACTTGCACTCACTGGACTTTTTTTGTGAAATATTTACTTAGCAAAAAACTGTGATGTTTCGAGGACAATGTATCCCCTTCTTCAGACAACGCGTGCATCAAACAACAGTGAATTTATACACTAACAAACAAACCCCTCCCCCCAATTAGAGCAAAAAAAACGCCAAACATGTTGCTATGGTGACCTATGAGTCACAGTATAAACATTTTAGTGCTATTGCAATAGTAAAAGTTTTACATGAGCCATCCCGGGCCCTAAACAAACAGTGACACCTGGACGGTCACTGTTTGTTTAGGGGCCGGGATGGCTCATGTAAAACTTTTACTATTGCAATAGCACTAAAATGTTTATACTGTGACTCATAGGTCACCATAGCAACATGTTTGGCGTTTTTTTTGCTCTAATTGGGGGGAGGGGTTTGTTTGTTAGTGTATAAATTCACTGTTGTTTGATGCACGCGTTGTCTGAAGAAGGGGATACATTGTCCTCGAAACGTCACAGTTTTTTGCTAAGTAAATATTTCACAAAAAAGTCCAGTGAGTGCAAGTTTCTTTGTTTATATATATATATAGGGTTGCCACTTCAGCCATGTTTTCCTGGACACTTAGGAGTTACACATGCTGCAGGGTGTGCAGGGAGGAACATGTATTGTGTTTCGGGACAGCACTATTCCTATTCCTCCCTGCACACCCTGCAGCATGTGTAACTTATAAGTGTTCTGTATTTTAAGGGACGGGTGGCAACCCTATATATATATATATATATATATATATATATATATATATATATATATATATATATATATATATATATATATATATTAAAGCAGCAGCCTTCCTGGTCAAACCAGGCGTTTCTGTAGAGCAGCCATCTTGGAAACACTGCCATTATATTTGTAAAGGCAGATCCATAAACTTCGAGCACTGTTTTGCAGGAAGGGAAGGCACACAGGGGTCCATTACATGATGCCGGTTAAGCCCAGGCCACTACCGATTGCAGGGTCAGTTGGGCCCCCTAGAGGTGTGGGCCAGTCTCAACTGATATCTTTAAGACCCCTGTAGTTACACAAGGCAGCAGAGCCCAGTAGCTCACAGATTTGCAGTCACCTCACAACATTTGTGGCTACGTATTAGGGACTGGTTGAGGGGGGGCGTCACAGTTTTGTTCACATTTTTGCTTGGTCTGTGGGCGGAGCTAAGGGAAATTCTGCAAATGGAGACATACGGCTGTCTCAGAGGGACAGGGGTCAGAATAAGGGACTGTCCCGCTCAAACAGGAACAATTGGGAGGTCGATTTGGACCTATAGAGGGTTAAACATGCAAAACACAGAGAAATAGTTTTCTTTTATTGCATCTAAAAGAGTTTAAAAAACAAACAGATGTACCTTCGTGTGGGAGGAAAGTCACTGTTATATTTAAAATAAAGTTAAAATGTTACATTTTTTATGAAAAAAATATGAAAATGGTTTGAATCATACAAATAACAGACTACAACCTCCCTTCAAGCTGAAAAAAACCTAATGATACAATGACAACACTTTATATTAACCAAATGCTGTTACTAATAGTGCGTTTAAAGGGCCATAATACCCAAATGTTTAAACACTTGAAAGTGATGCAGCATAGCTGTAAAAAGCTGACTAGAAAATATCTCCTGAACAACTCTATGTAAAAAAGAAAGATATTTTACCTCAAAAGTTCCTCAGTAGCCACCTCCCATTGTAAAGGATTTCTAAGCAGCATTTTAGTATGTCTGTCCTGGGACAGCTGAAAGGATGAGCCTCTTGAACTCTCATATTATTTCACCAATCAGGTAAAGGAAGCTTACTATGAAATCTCATGAGAGTTAAGTCAAATCTCATGAGATCACAGTAAGAGTTCATGACCTCAGCACTGCTGATGCTGATTGGCTGCTGTTCATTTCTTCTTCTTCATTTTTTTTTTTTTTTTTTACCTGCAGCTGGGAGCAGCTGAGTATAACTTTTTACACAGAACTTACTCTGCTGAGCTGAGGAGATTGTGAGGTAAAATATCTTCCTTTTTTACATAGAGATGCTCAGGGGATATTTTCCTGTCAGCTTTTTACAGTTATGCTGCATCAGTTTCAAGTGATTTAGCCTATGAGTATATGTCCCTTTAAGCCTTGCAAATGGGTAACTTACATAGCTAAAGTCACACTGAGGAGATGTTGCTGATCAGCACATGGCAAGTGAGCCAATCAGGAGTAACTTGTACACATGTATGCAGCAATAACCAGTGACATCCTGCTCGGAAATAGCACTAGAGCTTGCAAGGGTTAAACTCACAGGTACCAATTAGTCTTTTTGAACTATAAAATGCTGTAATGAAGGAAAGCATTTATATGAGGCTACAATAGTATTTATTACTCTATCAGTCTGAGATAAAAGAATGCTATGTGGGGTATAAAACCAGGTCCAGTACCAGTCTGACAGATGAAAATGGAGCACTGTACCAGCTGCAGCCTTCCTGTGGTCAGCAAAATTAGCTTTGCGGGTGGTAAGGAAAAAGCTGAACATATTTAGTGATGGCTTCACAGGAAACAAAGCTCAGTACTCTAGGCAGGGTACCTTAGTACAGTCTGCAACTGAGATCATCGGTATGAGAGCAGACATCCACAACAACCTGATTCCTTCTAGAAGCCCCAAGGTGAGTAGAAGTTTTTTGTTTCCTTGACAGCAAATGGCAGGCTGATGACGAAGAAACAAGGGATGGTGCAAAGCAGGAGCGGGGTATGATTCCGGATGCTGAGTATGGGGCTGCTGGCTGCAGTGTTGCCATGGTGATACAGAGATGCTTACGTAATCAAGGAACACAGTGCCAGCTATTATGGAATGTTATAAAGTGGCACAGAGAGAGAAACTTGTGTTTACCAAAGTACTCTGGTACTATCACGCAGCGCAATTACACAGCTCCATCAGAACTGGCACATAACGTCCTGCTCCCCCCCCCCAACACACACACTCACTCACTAAAGCTCCCTTGTTCTATAAATCTCACTATAACCCACACACACACACTCACACTCACACACACTCACTAAAACTCCCTTGTTCTTTACATCTCACTATAACCCCCACACACACACACACACACACTCACTAAAACTCCCTTGTTCTTTAAATCTCACTATAAGCCCCCCACAGTCACACTCACTAAAACTCTCTTGTTCTTTACATCTCACTATAACCCCCCCACACACACACACACACTCACTAAAACTCCCTTGTTCGTTAAATCTCACTATAAGCCCCCCCCACACACACACACTCACTAAAGCTCCCTTGTTCTTTAAATCTCACTATAAGCCCCCCCACACACACACACTCACTAAAGCTCCCTTGTTCTTTAAATCTCACTATAACCCCCCCCCCCCCACACACACACACACACATACAAAAACTCCCTTGTTCTTTAAATCTCACTGGCCTAGATTTGGAGTTTGGCGGTAGATGGGCTGTTAACGCTACGCGGGGTTTTTTCTGGCCGCACCATAAAATTAAATCTGGTATCGAGAGTCCCAAAAAATGCTGCGTTAGGCTCCAAAAAAGGAGCGTAGAGCATTTCTACCGCAAATGCAACTCTCGATACCAGAGTTGCTTACGGACGTGGCCAGCCTCAAAAACGTGCTCGTGCACGATTCTCCCATAGGAAACAATGGGGCTGTTTGAGCTGAAAAAAAACCTAACACCTGCAAAAAAGCAGCGTTCAGCTCCTAACGCAGCCCCATTGTTTCCTATGGGGAAACACTTCCTACGTCTGCACCTAACACTCTAACATGTACCCCGAGTCTAAACACCCCTACCCTTACACTTATTAACCCCTAATCTGCCGCCCCCGCTATCGCTGACCCCTGCATTATATTATTAACCCCTAATCTTCCGCTCCGTAAACCGCCGCAACTTACATTATACCTATGTACCCCTAATCTGCTGCCCCTAACACCGCCGACCCATGTATTATATTTATTAACCCCTAATCTGCCCCCCTCAACGTCGCCGACACCTGCCTACACTTATTAACCCCTAATCTTCCGAGCGGACCTGAGCGCTACTATAATAAAGTTATTAACCCCTAATCCGCCTCACTAACCCAATCATAAATAGTATTAACCCCTAATCTGCCCTCCCTAACATCGCCGACACCTAACTTCAATTATTAACCCCTAATCTGACGACCGGAGCTCACCGCTACTATAATAAATGGATTAACCCCTAAAGCTAAGTCTAACCCTAACACTAACACCCCCCTAACTTAAATATAATTTAAATCTAACGAAATTAATTAACTCTTATTAAATAAATTATTCCTATTTAAAGCTAAATACTTACCTGTAAAATACATCCTAATATAGCTACAATATAAATTATAATTATATTGTAGCTATTTTAGGATTAAGATTTATTTTACAGGCAACTTTGTAATTATTTTAACCAGGTACAATAGCTATTAAATAGTTAAGAACTATTTAATAGTTACCTAGTTAAAATAATAACAAAATTACCTGTAAAATAAATCCTAACCTAAGTTATAATTAAACCTAACACTACCCTATCAATAAATTAATTAAATAAAATACCTACAATTACCTACAATTAACCTAACACTACACTATCAATAAATAAATTAAATACAATTGCTACAAATAACTACAATTACATAAACTAACTAAAGTACAAAAAATAAAAAAGAACTAAGTTACAAAAAATCAGCCAATAGATAGTTCCGATCAGCCAATAGAATGCGAGCTCAATCTGATTGGCTGATTGGATCAGCCAATAGGATTGAACTTGATTCTGATTGGCTGATTCCATCAGCCAATCAGAATATTCCTACCTTAATTCCGATTGGCTGATAGAATCCTATCAGCCAATCGGAATTCGAGGGACGCCATCTTGGATGACGTCCCTTAAAGGAACCGTCATTCGTCGGGAGACGCCGGAAGAAGAGGATGGATCCGCGTCGGCTGCTTCAACATGGACCCGCTCCGCACCGGATGGAAGAAGATCGAAGATGCCGCTTGGATGAAGATGTTTGCCGGTCCGGATGTCCTCTTCTTGCCGGATAGGAGGAAGACTTTGGAGCCTCTTCTGGACCTCTTCAGCACCGGATGCCAGGACGGATCGGTGATACCTGGATGGTGAAGACAAGGTAGGAAGATCTTCAGGGGCTTAGTGTTAGGTTTATTTAAGGGGGGTTTGGGTTAGATTAGGGGTATGTGGGTGGTGGGTTGTAATGTTGGGGGGGGGGTATTGTATGTGTTTTTTTACAGGCAAAAGAGCTGATTTTCTTGGGGCATGCCCCGCAAAGGGCCCTGTTCAGGGCTGGTAAGGTAAAAGAGCTTTTAACTCTATTAATTTAGAATAGGGTAGGGCATTTTTTTTATTTTGGGGGTCTTTGTTATTTTATTAGGGGGCTTAGAGTAGGTGTAATTAGTTTAAAATTGTTGTAATATTTTTCTTATGTTTGTAAATATTTTTTTATTTTTTGTAACTTAGTTCTTTTTTATTTTTTGTACTTTAGTTAGTTTATGTAATTGTAGTTATTTGTAGCAATTGTATTTAATTTATTTATTGATAGTGTAGTGTTAGGTTAATTGTAGGTAATTGTAGGTATTTTATTTAATTAATTTATTGATAGGGTAGTGTTAGGTTTAATTATAACTTAGGTTAGGATTTATTTTACAGGTAATTTTGTTATTATTTTAACTAGGTAACTATTAAATAGTTCTTAACTATTTAATAGCTATTGTACCTGGTTAAAATAATTACAAAGTTGCCTGTAAAATAAATCTTAATCCTAAAATAGCTACAATATAATTATAATTTATATTGTAGCTATATTAGGATGTATTTTACAGGTAAGTATTTAGCTTTAAATAGGAATAATTTATTTAATAAGAGTTAATTAATTTCGTTAGATTTAAATTATATTTAAGTTAGGGGGGTGTTAGTGTTAGGGTTAGACTTAGCTTTAGGGGTTAATCCATTTATTATAGTAGCGGTGAGCTCCGGTCGTCAGATTAGGGGTTAATAATTGAAGTTAGGTGTCGGCGATGTTAGGGAGGGCAGATTAGGGGTTAATACTATTTATGATTGGGTTAGTGAGGCGGATTAGGGGTTAATAACTTTATTATAGTAGCGCTCAGGTCCGCTCGGCAGATTAGGGGTTAATAAGTGTAGGCAGGTGTCGGCGACGTTGAGGGGGGCAGATTAGGGGTTAATAAATATAATATAGGGGTCGGCGGTGTTAGGGGCAGCAGATTAGGGGTACATAAGGATAACGTAGGTGGTGGCGCTTTGCGGTCGGCAGATTAGGGGTTAATTATTGTAGGTAGCTGGCTGCGACGTTGTGGGGGGCAGGTTAGGGGTTAATAAATATAATACAGGGGTCGGCGGTGTTAGGGGCAGCAGATTAGGGGTACATAAGTATAACGTAGGTGGCGGTCGGCAGATTAGGGGTTAAAAAATTTAATCGAGTGGCGGCGATGTGGGGGGACCTCGGTTTAGGGGTACATAGGTAGTTTATGGGTGTTAGTGTACTTTAGGGTACAGTAGTTAAGAGCTTTATGAACCGGTGTTAGCCCAGAAAGCTCTTAACTCCTGCTTTTTTCCTGCGGCTGGAGTTTTGTCATTAGAGCTCTAACGCTCACTTCAGAAACGACTCTAAATACCGGCGTTAGAAAGATCCCATTGAAAAGATAGGATACGCAATTGACGTAAGGGGATCTGCGGTATGGAAAAGTCGCGGCTGAAAAGTGAGCGTTAGACCCTTTAATCACTGACTCCAAATACCGGCGGTAGCCTAAAACCAGCGTTAGGAGCCTCTAACGCTGGTTTTCACGGCTAACGCCAAACTCCAAATCTAGGCCACTATAAGCTCCCCCCTCACACACACACACACACTCACTAAAGCTTCCTTGTTCTTTAAATCTCACTATAAGCTCCCCCCTCACACACACACACACTCACTAAAGCTTCCTTGTTCTTTAAATCTCACTATAAGCTCCCCCCTCACACACACACACTCACTAAAGCTCCCTTGTTCTTTAAATCTCACTATAAGCCCCCCCCCCACACACACACACACACTCAATAAAACACCCTTGTTCTTTAAATCTCACTATAAGCTCCCCCCTCACACACACACTCACTAAAACTCCCTTGTTCTTTAAATCTCACTATAAGCCCCCTTACACAGACACACTCACTAAAACGTCTTTGTTCTTTAAAGGGACAGGCCAAAATAAACTTTCATGATTCAGATAGAGCATGTAATTTTAAACAATTTTCCAATTTACTTTTATCACCAATTTTGCTTTGTTCTCTTGGTATTCTTAGTTGAAAGCTTAACCTAGGAGGTTTATATGCTAATTTCTTAGACCTTGAACCCACCTCTTTCAGATTGCATTTTAACAGTTTTTCACCACTAGAGGGTGTTAGTTCACATATTTCATATAGATAACACTGTGCTTGTGCACGTGAAGTAATCTGGGAGCAGGCACTGATTGGCTAGACTGCAAGTCTGTCAAAAGAACTGAAAAAAGGGGCAGTTTGCAGAGGCTTAGATACAAGATAATCTCAGAGGTTAATAGTATATTATTATAACTGTGTTGGTTATGCAAAACTGGGAAATGGGTAATAAAGGGATTATCTATCTTTTAAAACAATAAAAATTCTGGTGTAGACTGTCCCTTTAAATCTCACTATAAGCCCCCCCCCCCCACACACACACACACACTCACTCACTAAAACTCCCTTGTTCTTTAAAGGGACACTGAAACCAATTTTTTTCTTTTGTAATTCAGAGCATGCAATTTTAAGCAACTTTCTAATTTACTCCTATTATCAATTTTTCTTCGTTCTCTTGCTATCATCATTTGAAAAAGAAGGCATCTAAGCTTTTTTTTGGTTTCAGTACTCTGGACAGCACTTTTTTTATTGGTGGATGAATTTATCCACCAATCAGCAAGGACAACCCAGGTTGTTCACCAAAAATGGGCCGGCATCTAAACTTACATTTTTGCATTTCAAATAAAGATACCAAGAGCATGAAGAAAATTTGATAATAGGAGTAAATTAGAAAGTTGCTTAAAATTTCATGCTCAACCTGATTCACAAAAGAAACATTTTGGGTGCAGTGTCCCTTTAAATCTCACTATAAGCCCCCCCCCCCCCACAAACTCACTAAAATGCCCTTGTTCTTTAAATCTCACTATAAGCTCCCACACACACACACACTCACTAAAACTCCCTTGTTCTTTACATCTCACTATAAGCCCCCCCCCCACACACTCACTAAAACACCCTTGTTCTTTACATCTCACTATAAGCCCCCCCACACACACTCACTAAAACACCCTTGTTCTTTACATCTCACTATAAGCCCCCCCACACACACTCACTAAAACACCCTTGTTCTTTACATCTCACTATAAGCCCCCCCACACACACTCACTAAAACACCCTTGTTCTTTAAATCTCACTATAAGCTCACACACACACACACTCACTAAAACTCCCTTGTTCTTTAAATCTCACTATAAGCCCCCCCCACACACACACACACACACTCACTAAAACACCCTTGTTCTTTAAATCTCACTATAAGCCCCCCCACACACACACACTCACTAAAACTCCCTTGTTCTTTAAATCTCACTATAAGCCCCCCCCCCCACACACACACACACACTCACTAAAACACCCTTGTTCTTTAAATCTCACTATAAGCCCCCCCACACACACACACTCACTAAAACTCCCTTGTTCTTTAAATCTCACTATAAGCCCCCCCCACACACACACACACACACTCACTAAAACTCCCTTGTTCTTTAAATCTCACTATAAGCCCCCACACTCTCTAAAACGCCCTTGTTCTTTAAATCTCACTATAAGCCACCCCCCCACACACACACTCACTAAAACTCCCTTGTTCTTTAAATCTCACTATAAGCCCCCACACACACACACACACTCACTAAAACTCCCTTGTTCTTTAAATCTCACTACAAGCCCCCCACACACACACACTCACTAAAACTCCCTTGTTCTTTAAATCTCACTATAAGCCCCCCACACACACACACTCACTAAAACTCCCTTGTTCTTTAAATCTCACTATAAGCCCCCCCACACACACACACTCACTAAAACTCCCTTGTTCTTTAAATCTCACTATAAGCCTCCCACACACACACACTCACTAAAACTCCCTTGTTCTTTAAATCTCACTATAAGCCCCCCCACACACACTCACTAAAACTCCCTTGTTCTTTAAATCTCACTATAAGCCCCCCCACACACACACACTCACTAAAACTCCCTTGTTCTTTAAATCTCACTATAAGCCCCCCCCCCCCCCCACACACACACACACTCACTAAAACTCCCTTGTTCTTTAAATCTCACTATAAGCCCCCACACTCTCTAAAACGCCCTTGTTCTTTAAATCTCACTATAAGCCCCCCCCCCCCACACACACACACACACTCACTAAAACTCCCTTGTTCTTTAAATCTCACTATAAGCCCCCCCCCACACACACACACACTCACTAAAACTCCCTTGTTCTTTAAATCTCACTACAAGCCCCCCCCCCACACACACACACTCACTAAAACTCCCTTGTTCTTTAAATCTCACTATAAGCCCCCCACAGTCACACTCACTAAAACTCCCTTGTTCTTTAAATCTCACTATAAGCCCCCCTGTGCCTATAACTCAGCAGTTCAGCCCCATCCTTCCTTCACCAAGGTCAGCAGCTTGGGGAATACCAGGCTGGAACTGACAGCAGGAAAATGTAAAAAAAACAAACAAAAAACAACAAAACAGAGATGCTTTGCTGTGATGTAATAAGTATACAGATATTCACACTGATCATTTCCTTTTCATTATGTAATCATCAGGACCCAACATTTAAGGGTTGAACCTAAATTTGTTTCTATTGATTTATTCATGAAATTGTAATTTTCTTTTATGTTTCAACACCCTGGTGGAAAATACAGATTGGAATTTTACAGATCCTAAAAAAGACCTATTTAGAAGGTTAAAAAAACCTCTAATCTTGTGTATTTTACCTGTAAAATCCTAATGATATGTTATGGTGGTGCATACAGCTGGGACACTTTGGTGTCAATGTGCCTGGGACAAGTAGGTACCTGGTTGCAGCAGGTATTCAGTGATCCTGCTTGTATGACAGAATGGATACCTAGACACCAGCTCTGCCTCTTCCACACTGTCACATAGGAAACCTGTAGTGACATGGTGACTCGGAATGTGGCCCTCAACTGCAATATATGACACAGGAAGCTATTAGGGTATCATGGAGGTCATCGACTCCCTATACAAAGGTGAAGCTGCCTCTATAGCAACTGCAACAAAAGCGTTAAACTCCGCAAGAGCTGCACAAGTGTTGTGTTATATAAAAGCAAATTTCTCCCACATGGTATGTGCAATAAAGACGATAGAAGAAGACTCCCAATAACATAAAGCACATCAGGTTGTCCAGTAAGTGAGATATAAAGTGACTTCTAGGTTAGCAGTGGCATCCGTTTAAAGGTTTAATACAGCCACAAGATTTTAAACAGCACCACAGTGTGTTGCGAGAATTATGAGTCAATCCATGTACGTTTTTTTTTCTAGTTCTAACTGGTGACAACATTTCTTCTTCACACAAATATCTGAATTTAAACCACGCATTTTCTTGTGATGAAAGGGACGCGTCATTTGATCCAAGCTATTCATTTTGGGTTTTTTCTCTCCATTAGAAAAATTGCAGTTGTCAGACTTTTTTTTTTTAGAAAACTGATAAATTCACCAACTATGACATTTTTAACAATAAGGGATTTATTATAATTTTGGTATATATTTTATAATGAGAAAAACAGAATTTATGTTTACCTGATAAATTTCTTTCTCCAACGGTGTGTCCGGTCCACGGCGTCATCCTTACTTGTGGGATATTCTCTTCCCCAACAGGAAATGGCAAAGAGCCCAGCAAAGCTGGTCACATGATCCCTCCTAGGCTCCGCCTACCCCAGTCATTCGACCGACGTTAAGGAGGAATATTAGCATAGGAGAAACCATATGGTACCGTGGTGACTGTAGTTAAAGAAAATAAAATATCAGACCTGATTAAAAAAACCAGGGCGGGCCGTGGACCGGACACACCGTTGGAGAAAGAAATTTATCAGGTAAACATAAATTCTGTTTTCTCCAACATAGGTGTGTCCGGTCCACGGCGTCATCCTTACTTGTGGGAACCAATACCAAAGCTTTAGGACACGGATGAAGGGAGGGAGCAAATCAGGTCACCTAAATGGAAGGCACCACGGCTTGCAAAACCTTTCTCCCAAAAATAGCCTCAGAAGAAGCAAAAGTATCAAACTTGTAAAATTTGGTAAAAGTGTGCAGTGAAGACCAAGTCGCTGCCCTACATATCTGATCAACAGAAGCCTCGTTCTTGAAGGCCCATGTGGAAGCCACAGCCCTAGTGGAATGAGCTGTGATTCTTTCAGGAGGCTGCCGTCCGGCAGTCTCGTAAGCCAATCTGATGATGCTTTTAATCCAAAAAGAGAGAGAGGTAGAAGTTGCTTTTTGACCTCTCCTTTTACCTGAATAAACAACAAACAAGGAAGATGTTTGTCTAAAATCCTTTGTAGCATCTAAATAGAATTTTAGAGCGCGAACAACATCCAAATTGTGCAACAAACGTTCCTTCTTTGAAACTGGTTTCGGACACAGAGAAGGCACGATAATCTCCTGGTTAATGTTTTTGTTAGAAACAACTTTCGGAAGAAAACCAGGTTTAGTACGTAAAACCACCTTATCTGCATGGAACATCAGATAAGGAGGGGAACACTGCAGAGCAGATAATTCTGAAACTCTTCTAGCAGAAGAAATTGCAACTAAAAACAACACTTTCCAAGATAATAACTTAATATCAACGGAATGTAAGGGTTCAAACGGAACCCCCTGAAGAACTGAAAGAACTAAATTGAGACTCCAAGGAGGAGTCAAAGGTTTGTAAACAGGCTTAATTCTAACCAAAGCCTGAACAAAGGCTTGAACATCTGGCACAGCTGCCAGCTTTTTGTGAAGTAACACCGACAAGGCAGAAATCTGTCCCTTCAGGGAACTTGCCGATAATCCTTTTTCCAATCCTTCTTGAAGGAAGGATAGAATCCTAGGAATCTTAACCTTGTCCCAAGGGAATCCTTTAGATTCACACCAACAGATATATTTTTTCCAAATTTTGTGGTAAATCTTTCTAGTTACAGGCTTTCTGGCCTGAACAAGAGTATCGATAACAGAATCTGAGAAACCTCGCTTCGATAAAATCAAGCGTTCAATCTCCAGGCAGTCAGCTGGAGTGAAACCAGATTCGGATGTTCGAACGGACCCTGAACAAGAAGGTCTCGTCTCAAAGGTAGCTTCCAAGGTGGAGCCGATGACATATTCACCAGATCTGCATACCAAGTCCTGCGTGGCCACGCAGGAGCTATCAAGATCACCGACGCCCTCTCCTGATTGATCCTGGCTACCAGCCTGGGAATGAGAGGAAACGGCGGAAACACATAAGCTAGTTTGAAGGTCCAAGGTGCTACTAGTGCATCCACTAGAGCTGCCTTGGGATCCCTGGATCTGGACCCGTAACAGGGAACTTTGAAGTTCTGACGAGAGGCCATTAGATCCATGTCTGGAATGCCCCACAGCTGAGTGACTAGGGCAAAGATTTCCGGATGGAGTTCCCACTCCCCCGGATGCAATGTCTGACGACTCAGAAAATCCGCTTCCCAATTTTCCACTCCCGGGATGTGGATAGCAGACAGGTGGCAGGAGTGAGACTCCGCCCATAGAATAATCTTGGTCACTTCCTCCATCGCTAGGGAACTCCTTGTTCCCCCCTGATGGTTGATATACGCAACAGTCGTCATGTTGTCTGATTGAAACCGTATGAACTTGGTCCTTGCTAGCTGAGGCCAAGCCTTGAGAGCATTGAATATCGCTCTCAGTTCCAGAATATTTATCGGTAGAAGAGATTCTTCCCGAGACCAAAGACCCTGAGCTTTCAGGGGTCCCCAGACCGCGCCCCAGCCCGTCAGACTGGCGTCGGTCGTGACAATGACCCACTCTGGTCTGCGGAATGTCATCCCTTGTGACAGGTTGTCCAGGGACAGCCACCAACGGAGTGAGTCTCTGGTCCTCTGATTTACTTGTATCTTTGGAGACAAGTCTGTATAGTCCCCATTCCACTGACTGAGCATGCACAGTTGTAATGGTCTTAGATGGATGCGCGCAAAAGGAACTATGTCCATTGCCGCTACCATCAACCCGATCACTTCCATGCACTGAGCTACGGAAGGAAGAGGAACGGAATAAAGAATCCGACAAGAGTCCAGAAGCTTTGTTATTCTGGCCTCTGTTAGAAAAATCCTCATTTCTGAGGAATCTATAATTGTTCCCAAGAAGGGAACCCTTGTTGACGGGGATAGAGAACTCTTTTCCACGTTCACTTTCCAGCCGTGAGATCTGAGAAAGGCCAGGACGATGTCCGTGTGAGCCTTTGCTCGAGGGAGGGACGACGCTTGAATCAGAATGTCGTCCAGGTAGGGTACTACTGCAATGCCCCTTGGTCTTAGCACCGCTAGAAGGGACCCTAGTACCTTTGTGAAAATCCTTGGAGCAGTGGCTAATCCGAAAGGAAGCGCCACGAACTGGTAATGTTTGTCCAGGAATGCAAACCTTAGGAACCGATGATGTTCCTTGTGGATAGGAATATGTAGATACGCATCCTTTAAATCCACCGTGGTCATGAATTGACCTTCCTGGATGGAAGGAAGGATAGTTCGAATGGTTTCCATCTTGAACGATGGGACCTTGAGAAATTTGTTTAAGATCTTGAGATCTAGGATTGGTCTGAACGTTCCCTCTTTTTTGGGAACTATGAACAGATTGGAGTAGAACCCCATCCCTTGTTCTCTCAATGGAACAGGATGAATCACTCCCATTTTTAACAGGTCTTCTACACAATGTAAGAACGCCTGTCTTTTTATGTGGTCTGAAGACAACTGAGACCTGTGGAACCTCCCCCTTGGGGGAAGTCCCTTGAATTCCAGAAGATAACCCTGGGAGACTATTTCTAGCGCCCAAGGATCCAGAACATCTCTTGCCCAAGCCTGAGCGAAGAGAGAGAGTCTGCCCCCCACCAGATCCGGTCCCGGATCGGGGGCCAATATTTCATGCTGTCTTGGTAGCAGTGGCAGGTTTCTTGGCCTGCTTTCCCTTGTTCCAGCCTTGCATTGGTCTCCAAGCTGGCTTGGCCTGAGAAGTATTACCCTCTTGCTTAGAGGACGTAGCACCTTGGGCTGGTCCGTTTTTACGAAAGGGACGAAAATTAGGTCTATTTTTTGCCTTGAAAGGCCGATCCTGAGGAAGGGCATGGCCCTTACCCCCAGTGATATCAGAGATAATCTCTTTCAAGTCAGGACCAAACAGCGTTTTCCCCTTGAAAGGAATGTTTAGTAGCTTGTTCTTGGAAGACGCATCAGCCGACCAAGATTTCAACCAAAGCGCTCTGCGCGCCACAATAGCAAACCCAGAATTCTTAGCCGCTAACTTAGCCAATTGCAAAGAGGCGTCTAGAGTGAAAGAATTAGCCAATTTGAGAGCATTGACTCTGTCCATAATCTCCTCATAAGGAGGAGAGTCACTATCGAGCACCTTAATCAGTTCATCAAACCAGAAATATGCGGCTGTAGTGACAGGGACAATGCATGAAATGGGTTGTAGAAGGTAACCCTGCTGAACAAACATCTTTTTAAGCAAACCTTCTAATTTTTTATCCATAGGATCTTTGAAAGCACAACTATCCTCTATGGGAATAGTGGTGCGTTTGTTTAAAGTAGAAACCGCTCCCTCGACCTTGGGGACTGACTGCCATAAGTCCTTTCTGGGGTCGACCATAGGAAACAATTCTAAAAACTCTAAGCCATCTCCGTGGAGATGTTGCCTGTACAACGGCAAAGAGAATGACTGGGGTAGGCGGAGCCTAGGAGGGATCATGTGACCAGCTTTGCTGGGCTCTTTGCCATTTCCTGTTGGGGAAGAGAATATCCCACAAGTAAGGATGACGCCGTGGACCGGACACACCTATGTTGGAGAAATAGAGCCATTTTGATTTAGAGGATATTAGTTGATTATAACAAAATATATGACATTCCTGTTTATTACTTAATATTATAAATAAGCAGGTTATAAGCAACCTATCACAGTTACACAAGTCAAGGCAGTCTAAAAATTTACATATGAGATTGTTCCATACAAGAGTCTATACACAATACAATGGGGAGGGCTAACTAACAAGGAAAGTATATAGAACGAGAAGCGCTCTACCAACTCAGTGGCTTGTTCTATGGCGAGTTACCACCCAGGAGCAGACTCTTTTAGCCCAATTGTGCTCTTGACAAAGGTTTACTTTCTTAAAGTAAATCAGTCTGATCCCGCCTAGTAAGGTCAGTCCAGCCCTGAATTACCAGGTAATTCTCCTCTGAACAAGGAACATGACAACTCCAGACAATCGTTTCGGCCCTCTGTGGGCCTCATCAGTTAGGTGCAGCCAGATTCCTCTAAGGATATTGGACAAGGAGTCCACGTCTGGTTTCCCCTATCACCCGTGGGAGACTTCCCTAGGGTCATAATACAAATGCATACAGAAAGAGGAGTGCACTACCAGGAAAAAAATAACAGCTCAGTACTTTGTTCTATAGCAAGTTACCATCTATGAGTAGCCTCTTTTAGCCCAATTGTGGTTTTTACAGAGGAGAATTTTCATGAAGTAAATCAGTCTGATCCCGCCTAGTAAGGTCAGTCCAGCCCCCAAATACCAGACAATCATCCTCTGAACAAGGAATATGGCAACCACAGACAATCATTTCAGCCTTCTGTGAGCATTGTCGGCCACATCAGTGAGGTGCAGCCATATCCCTCTTAAAATAGTCTTGTATAACTATAGTGCATAACCATAACACTAGACACAAGGTCTTGTATAACTATAGTGCATAACCATAACACCAGACACAAGGCCTTGTATAACTATAGTGCATAACCATAATACCAGACACAAGGCCTTGTATAACTATAGTGCATAACCATAATACCAGACACAAGGCCTTGTATAACTATAGTGCATAACCAGAACACCAGACACAAGGCCTTGTATAACTATAGTGCATAACCATAACACCAGACACAAGGTCTTGAATAACTATAGTGCATAACCAGAACACCAGACACAAGGCCTTGTATAACTATAGTGCATAACCATAATACCAGACACAAGGTCTTGTATAACTATAGTGCATAACCAGAACACCAGACACAAGGCCTTGTATAACTATAGTGCATAACCATAACACCAGACACAAGGTCTTGTATAATTATAGTGCATAACCATAACACTAGACACAAGGTCTTGTATAATTATAGTGCATAACCAGAACACTAGACAAAAGGCCTTTTATAACTATAGTGCATAACCAGAACACTAGACACAAGGTCTTGTATAACTATAGTGCATAACCATAACACTAGACACAAGGTCTTGTATAACTATAGTGCATAACCATAATACCAGACACAAGGTCTTGTATAACTATAGTGCATAACCATAATACCAGACACAAGGTCTTGTATAACTATAGTGCATAACCATAACACCAGACACAAGGTCTTGTATAACTATAGTGCATAACCATAACACTAGACACAAGGCCTTGTATAACTATAGTGCATAACCATAACACCAGACACAAGGTCTTGTATAACTATAGTGCATAACCATAATACCAGACACAAGGTCTTGTATAACTATAGTGCATAACCATAACACTAGACACAAGGTCTTGTATAACTATAGTGCATAACCATAACACTAGACACAAGGCCTTGTATAACTATAGTGCATAACCATAACACCAGACACAAGGTCTTGTATAACTATAGTGCATAACCATAACACCAGACACAAGGTCTTGTATAACTATAGTGCATAACCATAACACCAGACACAAGGTCTTGTATAACTATAGTGCATAACCATAACACTAGACACAAGGTCTTGTATAACTATAGTGCATAACCATAACACTAGACACAAGGCCTTGTATAACTATAGTGCATAACCATAACACCAGACACAAGGTCTTGTATAACTATAGTGCATAACCATAACACCAGACACAAGGTCTTGTATAACTATAGTGCATAACCATAACACCAGACACAAGGTCTTGTATAACTATAGTGCATAACCATAACACTAGACACAAGGTATTGTATAACTATAGTGCATAACCATAATACCAGACACAAGGTCTTGTATAACTATAGTGCATAACCATAATACCAGACACAAGGTCTTGTATAACTATAGTGCATAACCATAATACCAGACACAAGGTCTTGTATAACTATAGTGCATAACCATAATACCAGACACAAGGTCTAGTATAACTATAGTGCATAACCATAATACCAGACACAAGGTCTTGTATAACTATAGTGCATAACCATAATACCAGACACAAGGTCTTGTATAACTATAGTGCATAACCATAATACCAGACACAAGGTCTTGTATAACTATAGTGCATAACCATAACACTAGACACACGGCTTTGTATAACTATAGTGCATAACCATAACACCAGACACACGGCTTTGTATAACTATAGTGCATAACCATAACACCAGACACACGGCTTTGTATAACTATAGTGCATAACCAAAACACCAGACACAAGGCCTTGTATAACTATAGTGCATAACCATAACACTAGACACACGGCTTTGTATAACTATAGTGCATAACCATAATACCAGATACAAGGTCTTGTATAACTATAGTGCATAACCATAACACCAGACACAAGGTCTTGTATAACTATAGTGCATAACCATAACACCAGACACAAGGTCTTGTATAACTATAGTGCATAACCATAATACCAGACACAAGGTCAACTATAGTGCATAACCATAACACCAGACACAAGGCCTTGTATAACTATAGTGCATAACCATAACACCAGACACAAGGTCTTGTATAACTATAGTGCATAACCATAATACCAGACACAAGGCCTTGTATAACTATAGTGCATAACCATAATACCAGACACAAGGTCTTGTATAACTATAGTGCATAACCATAATACCAGACACAAGGCCTTGTATAACTATAGTGCATAACCATAATACCAGACACAAGGTCTTGTATAACTATAGTGCATAACCAGAACACTAGACACAAGGTCTTGTATAACTATAGTGCATAACCATAATACCAGACACAAGGCCTTGTATAACTATAGTGCATAACCATAACACTAGACACAAGGCCTTGTATAACTATAGTGCATAACCATAATACCAGACACAAGGTCTTGTATAACTATAGTGCATAACCATAACACCAGACACAAGGTCTTGTATAACTATAGTGCATAACCATAATAACAGACACAAGGTCTTGTATAACTATAGTGCATAACCATAACACTAGACACAAGGCCTTGTATAACTATAGTGCATAACCATAACACCAGACACAAGGTCTTGTATAACTATAGAGCATAACCATAACACTAGACACAAGGCCTTGTATAACTATAGTGCATAACCATAACACTAGACACAAGGTCTTGTATAACTATAGTGCATAACCATAATACCAGACACACGGCTTTGTATAACTATAGTGCATAACCAGAACACTAGACATAAGGCCTTGTATAACTATAGTGCATAACCATAATACCAGACACAAGGTCTTGTATAACTATAGTGCATAACCATAATACCAGACACAAGGCCTTGTATAACTATAGTGCATAACCATAACACTAGACATAAGGCCTTGTATAACTATAGTGCATAACCATAACACCAGACACAAGGCCTTGTATAACTATAGTGCATAACCATAATACCAGACACAAGGTCTTGTATAACAATAGTGCATAACCATAATACCAGACACAAGGTCTTGTATAACTATAGTGCATAACCATAACACCAGACACAAGGTCTTGTATAACTATAGTGCATAACCATAACACCAGACACAAGGCCTTGTATAACTATAGTGCATAACCATAACACCAGACACAAGGTCTTGTATAACTATAGTGCATAACCATAATACCAGACACAAGGTCTTGTATAACTATAGTGCATAACCATAACACCAGACACAAGGTCTTGTATAACTATAGTGCATAACCAGAACACCAGACACAAGGCCTTGTCTAACTATAGTGCATAACCAGAACACTAGACACAAGGCCTTGTATAACTATAGTGCATAACCAGAACACCAGACACAAGGTTTTGTCTAACTATAGTGCATAACCATAACACTAGACACAAGGCCTTGTCTAACTATAGTGCATAACCATAACACTAGACACAAGGTCTTGTATAACTATAGTGCATAACCATAACACCAGACACAAGGCCTTGTATAACTATAGTGCATAACCATAACACCAGACACAAGGTCTTGTATAACTATAGTGCATAACCATAACACCAGACACAAGGTCTTGTATAACTATAGTGCATAACCATAACACTAGACACAAGGTCTTGTATAACTATAGTGCATAACCATAATACCAGACACAAGGTCTTGTATAACTATAGTGCATAACCATAATACCAGACACAAGGTCTTGTATAACTATAGTGCATAACCAGAACACCAGACACAAGGCCTTGTCTAACTATAGTGCATAACCATAACACCAGACACAAGGTCTTGTATAACTATAGTGCATAACCAGAACACCAGACACAAGGTCTTGTATAACTATAGTGCATAACCATAACACCAGACACAAGGTCTTGTATAACTATAGTGCATAACCATAATACCAGACACAAGGCCTTGTATAACTATAGTGCATAACCATAATACCAGACACAAGGCCTTGTATAACTATAGTACATAACCATAACACCAGACACAAGGTCTTGTATAACTATAGTGCATAACCAGAACACCAGACACAAGGTTTTGTCTAACTATAGTGCATAACCATAATACCAGACACAAGGCCTTGTATAACTATAGTGCATAACCATAACACCAGACACAAGGTCTTGTATAACTATAGTGCATAACCATAATACCAGACACAAGGTCTTGTATAACTATAGTGCATAACCATAACACTAGACACAAGGTCTTGTATAACTATAGTGCATAACCATAATACCAGACACAAGGTCTTGTATAACTATAGTGCATAACCATAATACCAGACACAAGGTCTTGTATAACTATAGTGCATAACCATAATACCAGACACAAGGTCTTGTATAACTACAGTGCATAACCAGAACACCAGACACAAGGTCTTGTATAACTATAGTGCATAACCATAATACCAGACACAAGGTCTTGTATAACTATAGTGCATAACCATAACACTAGACACAAGGTCTTGTATAACTATAGTGCATAACCATAACACTAGACACAAGGTCTTGTATAACTATAGTGCATAACCATAATACCAGACACAAGGTCTTGTATAACTATAGTGCATAACCATAACACCAGACACAAGGTCTTGTATAACTATAGTGCATAACCATAACACTAGACACAAGGTCTTGTATAACTATAGTGCATAACCATAATACCAGACACAAGGTCTTGTATAACTATAGTGCATAACCATAACACCAGACACAAGGTCTTGTATAACTATAGTGCATAACCATAATACCAGACACAAGGTCTTGTATAACTATAGTGCATAACCATAATACCAGACACAAGGTCTTGTATAACTATAGTGCATAACCAAAACACCAGACACAAGGCCTTGTATAACTATAGTGCATAACCATAACACCAGACACAAGGTCTTGTATAACTATAGTGCATAACCATAATACCAGACACAAGGTCTTGTATAACTATAGTGCATAACCAGAACACTAGACACAAGGTCTTGTATAACTATAGTGCATGCCATAACCATAACACACAAAGGCCCTGAAACATCACCTTTACTTTGGAGACGCTATAAGATTAAATCCTGGCAGCTAGGGGTTCGGTTTAGATACCACAACCTACTTGCATCCTGATGCCTATAAAATGCATTAACCCTGTATCTTCTCTTTCTACCGGTAAATTCTGACCAGACATGGCTGCCTTCTAAAAGAATAGACAAAATGTCTTATACTCTCATCCTCTGAATCTTGGGTATCCTCTTATGTAACACATACTCAATAGCTTATATCTATGCAACAGCTATTTAAATGTGGGTATGTGTTCTCTCGGGGAAGGGAGGTGCCGAGGTTCACATCTTCCTTATCAACTGCTAAACATGGGCAAACCTACTGGTCACCGTTCATACCACAACATGTACTAGATGTATGATATCAGATTGTCTCATCTGCATTAAGGTAAGTTGTCTTAAAAGGCCAAACATTTTGTAATGGACGACCATCTGGTCCATGGACCTATACACATGGCATCGTAAAAACTGATTTGTTATGAGCCCTACACCTTGGCTTGACCCTCACAAACTTGATTTGTGTTCATGTGTATAGCAATGAAGTCTTTAGGTAATAGAAAGATAGGTAGCTTTTGTTAATATGTATTATGTTGGAGTAGAACGTTGTGCACATACATGGGAAGAGTTGGCATCAAATGTTGTGTTTCAGTCAGATCATTGTGCATGCAATGTAGAGAGTAGTGCAGGTGAGGGGAACAATTTAGTTAAGTTACCTCTCTCTCTATAACCCAAAAACCCACAAGTGTGCACATGCCCTAGACAAGCTGACAGACCAACTCAACAAAATTGGCAGAGATTAGTATGAAACACATTATGCTACCATTTATTGGCTGGTACTGAAGCGCTCAATAGATACATGAGGCTTGAAACTACGGTGTCACACAACAATAAGATGGTTTGTTTGGAAGGTTGAGGGCCTGGGCAGAAGTCGGTAGATATCTAAGTTATGGCCATTAGACATAATGAGATGTGATGCTATGGCAATACATAGTCTTGCTATCAGCCTGCATATGGCTACTGGCATGTATGGTGATGCTCTCAGTAGCTAAATACAGAACTATAAAGGAATTGTCAATTGTATTTATGAGGACAAACAACTGTAGCAACATTACGTGTCACTTGTACATGCCCTGAAGCTGTAGAGATGTGATGTAACAACATAAAGGGACAGTTTACTCAAAAATGTTCTCCCCTTTAATTTGTTCCCAATAATCCACTTTACCTGCTGGAGTGTAGTATATTGTTTACAAGTATTTACATTACCCTTATATTGGCATTTGAAATAGATTATTTAGCCTGTGGTATCCCCACCCATCCTGAAAATTTTTGGCCTCAAGGCCAAGCTGTGTTAACACAGCCAGTAGAAGAAATTACACTCCCAGTGGGGTATAGAAGTGATAAGGTAATCAAATTTTAATTTTCCATTGTTCTCTCTAAGTATTGGCGATTGGTTTATGGACAGATATAAGATAAAGAAGCATGAATATGTACACAATGTGATAAAGTAATGAGATCTGATTATACCTACAAGCTCAACCCATTTTATTAGGTTGTGGCTTCAGAACACAAAATCAGCTAATTCATATACACAAATAACCCTTAAAAAGCAAATCTCATACATTTTATACTCTGCAGCTGGTATAAAAAAAAGTAATTGGAAACACAATAAGGAAAAACTATTTTATATTATACTGTAGAAGGGAAATACCTGCTTGTCCAGCTCTGTCTGGTCTGATACATTGCTACTGTCATGTTAAGCCACATAACAATTGTCAAGTTAAATTGGAGCTATCAGTAACCTAAAGACAAAAACAATAGTAGAATGAAGACACCATACATAAGGATACAATAACAATGTATGGGATATTATAACAGTGGATAAATTAATAATAAAAATAGGAATAAATAAACAAAACTCAACAACAGACAAACCATCCAGGAACTGCTCAACTCCATGTATGGATTAAATCAGTGTTTCTCAACTTCAGTCAACACAGTAGATTTGCATAAGCAACAAATGCAAGATAACAAGACAATGCAATAGCACTTAGTCTGAACTTCAAATGAATAGTAGATTTTTCTGACAATTTTAAAAGCTATGTCTATTTCCACGCCCCCCTGCACCATGTGACAGCCATCAGCCAATCACAAATGCATACACGTACCATGTGACAGCCATCAGCCAATCACAAATGCATATACGCTTATTCTGTGAATTCTTGCACATGCTCAGTAGGAGCTGGTGACTCAAAAAGTTTAAATATAAAAAGACTGTGCCCTTTTTTATGGAAGTAATTTGGAAAGTTGTTTAAAATTGCATGCTCTATCTGAATCATGAAAGTTTAATTTTGATTTGAGTGTTCCTTTAAGTACCTCTTACAGGCCAGATTTTCATGATATCTCAATTACTGCACATGCAATATAATCAGCTGGAGGATGAGAGCAGGTTAGTAATCATGGTTACAAATCAACTGATTATTTCACCTGTGCTCTATCATGAAAATCTGGCCTGTTGGGGGTCCTTATGGGAGAGATGAACAAACCTGGATGTGTATTGCCATAACTTGTTGCCCAGTGTCACAAGAATAATGAGTTGCTGTATAACGGATGACATTCACTAAAGCTAGATTAGTCTGTGAGCTGCTTCTGAGAGGAATAATTTGTCATTTGTGAGATCCATTAAAAGAAACTACATCATTGAAAGCTCTGTAGCTAAGTAATGAGAGATCAGCCTCTGTCAACATTTCATGGCTGCTATCCAGGCTGGAAGTAAAGTTAAAGGGACACTAAACCCCAATTTTTTCTTTCATGATTCAGACAGAGGATGCAATTTTAAGCAACTTTCTAATTTACTCCTATTATCAACTTTTCTTTGTTCTCTTACTATCTTTATTTAAAAAGCAGGGATGTGATGCATAGGAGTCGGCCCTAAAAGTCAGACACTAATAAGCAAGCGCTATCCATGGTGCTGAACCTAAAATGGGCTGGCTGCTAAGTTTTACATTTCTGCTTTTTAAATAAAGATAGCAAGAGAACGAAGAAAATTTGATAATAGGAGTAAATTCGAAAATTGCTTAGAATTTCATGCTCTATCATGAAACAAAATGTGTGTTTTGTATCCCTTTAAGGCATTCAGGTGTGGGGCTGATTGACTAAGAAGCAGAGTTGATGCAGGTGTGAGCAGATTCAAGGTAGGTTATGGGTGGGGGTTAGGCTGGTTAAAGGTGTGGCCAGACATTTTTGAAGATTTCATGTTTTGCTCTATGAAGCCAAATAATTTATTGAGAAGATAAGGCCAGCAGAGAAGAGGTTCCCAACCAAGAGTGAAAAAGTACAATAAGGTACTCACTTAAAGGAAGTTGTATTCATGTGACATTGTTTATTTTATACCACCAGGAACACAAACCTTTTTGATTCACTTTGTAAGTTGCTATACATAAAGTACAAAGCACTCAGTAAGCTCTTAATGTACTTAGCAAAATGACAGCTACTTCCATGTATTAATAATGTAGCACATTGGACTCATTAAGCCAGTTTCTAACATGTCAAAATTCAGATTCCTAGTTGTATAAAATACATCTCAGCATGTCAGATAGTGAACAGGGGACCTCCTAGTCACTGATTCTCACAAAGTAGTAGTGCTCACCAGGAATGCTGAGTGTCAAGTTGTTACAAGAGCATATGACAGCCATTTGTACTTTTCTGCCCACTTCCTGCTTCACTCATTCCTCCTATTTCCTCCTCAAGCCTTCATGACTCCCAAACATCATTCTCACTTTTCTCCTATGCCCTCCTCTCACCATTATAGCTCTCATTGTCTCTGTGTTTCACTATCATAAAGCTCACCCATTTGTCCTCCTATGCCCTCCTCTCATCCTTCATGGCTCTCATTGTCTCTGAATTACCATCATCACTCTCACCTGTTTGTCCTCCTATGCCCTCCTCACACCCTTGTTGCTTTCCTTGTTTCTGTTATTTACCATCATCACTCTCACCTGTTTGTCCTCCTATGTCCTTCTCTCACCCTCATGAATTTCCTTGTTTCTGTTATTCACTATCACCACTCTCACCTGTCTGTCCTCCAATGCCCTCCTCTCACTCGCATAGCTCTCATTGTCTCTGTGTTTCACCATCATCCCTCTCACCTGTCTGTCCTGCTATGCCCTCCACTCACTCAAGACTTTCCCTGTCTCTGGGATTCACTATCATTACTCTCACCCGTCTGTACCTCTCAACCGCTTGGCTCTTCTTGTTTCTGTGATTCACCATCATCCATTCCACTTGTATATCCTCCTATGCCCTCCACTCACTCTCATGAATTTCCTTGTCTCTGTGTTTCACCATCATCACCCTCACCCATTCATCCTCCTATGCCCTCCTCTCACCCTAATGTCTTTCCTTGTCTCTGTGTTTCACCATCACTACTCTAATCCGTCTTTCCTCTAATATCACACCCGTCTGTCCTCCTATGCCCTCCTCTCACCCTCATTACTTTCCTTGTCTCTGTGTTTCACCATCATCACTCTTACTCATCTGTCCTCCTATGCCCTCCTCTCACCCTCATGACTTTCCTTATCTCTGTATTTCACCATCATCACTCTCACCCATCTGTCCTCCTATGCCCTCCTCTCACCCTCATGGTGTTCCTTGTCTCTGTATTCCACCATCATCACTCTCACCCTTCTGTCCTCCTACGCCCTCCTCTCACCTTCATGGCTTTCCTTGTCTCTGTATTCCACCATCATCACTCTCACCCTTCTGTCCTCCTACGCCCTCCTCTAACCCTCATTACTTTCTGTGTCTCTGTGCTTCACCATCATCACTCTTACCCGCCTGTCCTCTCACCCGTCTGTCCTCCAATGCCTTCCTCTCACCCTCATGGCTTTCCTTGTCTCTGTATTCCACAATCATCACTCTTAGTCTATTCTGCTATGCCCTCCTCTCACCCTCAAGGCTCTCCTTATCTCTGTGATTCACCATCATCACTCTCACCTATCTGTCCTCCTATGCCCTCCTCTCACCCTCATGGCTTTCCTTGTCTCTGTGTTTCACCACCATAACTCTCACCCGTCTGTCCTCCTATGCCCTCCTCTCACCCTCATGGCTTTCCTTGTCTCTGTGTTTCACCACCATAACTCTCACCCGTCTGTCCTCCTATGCCCTCCTCTCACCCTCATGGCTTTCCTTGTCTCTGTGTTTCACCACCATCACTCTCACCCGTCTGTCCTCCTATGCCCTCCTCTCACCCTCATTGCTTTCCTTGTCTCTGTGTTTCACCACCATCACTCTCACCCGTCTGTCCTCCTATGCCCTCCTCTTACCCTTGTGGCTCTTCTTTTCTGTTTCTTTACATGATATTTAAATAGAGATGATACCTACTCTCTCAATATGGCTGACAACATTTTAATATAATCTATCACTTGAGCATTAGTATTATTTGCTGCAAATAAACTGGATCTGTATATCTGGAAGTCTAGACCTGGGGCCCAGCCTCTAGAGTATGATGAGCTAGAGATGCCACACAGCCAGTATTTTTAAGGTTCAGGTCAAAGTTGAAAATAAAGATTGAAGACAGAAAGAAAGATGCTATCATGGTGAAACCTCTTCTAAGTACAATAAAATAAAATTATAAACTAATTATCATTTACAATACGCCAGAGCAGCTTTAGTTCCTAATTTATGCTGTATAATTGTTTATGCTAATGAGATGACCAGCATTTTTTTCCAGAAAAGCAGGCAACTCTATGAGGAGCAACAATATTACGCCTCTGTGTCTAATGAGTAATTGCAGGCCGTAAAGTAGCAGCCAGAGATCTCACCATCCATGACACCTATTGCAAGAACATCAGGGCTGATTATCTCATTATACAGTAAGTGTTAGGGAGTTAGCGATGGGGGATAAAGTTAACACACCAGACCATACTTTCATTAATTGTGTCTGGGATCCAAAGAGATAATCAGAGTTTGCATTCCATACAGGTTCACTGATTGTTTCTATAGCAGGAACTAGCACCTATTAGTCTCTGGGAACTTAGTTTTGGTTAATAGACCATCTGCAGTACCTATGCAAGCCTCTGGGTGGCAGGCTGTAACTCTAGCAGGAACCATCTCAGCCTTTCACCTTTCTGCGCTATAATAAACATAGAGCTGCCTTATAATGGCAACTTGTGGCTATCAGTGACTTCTTAGTGTTAAAGGGACATAAAACACATTGTAGTTAGAAGATTTTTATGCAGAACGGCAAGAAAATCACATAGTAGATGAATGAGAACATTCTGATTCCATAAACAGCTTGTTTGCTAAAAATGTTTTTCAAAGGACCAAACTCCTTCTCCACTTGCCTTTCTTGAAGGAGGCAATCTGAAGTAGTTATTGGAATAGTCATAGAGAGACACTGTCATTATTAGCAAAACTTGTATTATTTTGCAGCATCTTATATATTCCCCTGGTCTGAGGCCAGTTAGGGACAGATATGTAGCAGGGTTAGGCTTGTGAAGTCTACATTTCCCATTCTCAGAGCTGTAAAGGTCGTAATTTTTAGAGTTAAAGGGACACTCTATACTGTAAAATGTGTTGCCAATTACTTGTTATACCAACTTCAATGTATTAAACATATGGGTAACTTTTTCTTTATATTTATTTATGTATTTTAAATACTTAATTTTGTTCAGTAAAGCCCATCACTTATTGCTCTCAAGGACATGCCCAATTAAATAGACTGGGCCTGCAGAAAGAGCTGCTCTTGATATCTCTCTGTAAACACAAAAGAGACAGATAATGAATGGAGCGGTATTAAACACTCCCACTCGAGCGTTAACTGCGCTAGAAGGAAGATTTTTGTGAACTAACCTGACAAGCGTAAAAAGACAAACTTTGAATACCGCGGATGCGCACACTTTAACATATTCCCCATAGAAGTCAAATGAGCAAAAAAAGGGTTAAATAAAATACCCTACTCAAGCGCAAACCCAATCGCATACTCTCAAGTGCACTAACTCGACATGAAAATATGAATATTTCACATTCCAATGTTCTTCATATAGCAAAATATGTTCTATTTATTCATAAATACACGTTTCTACATATATCTGATAGTATTTTGCACAAATATATATTTATACCTATATGTGTATGTATATATATATATATATATATATATATATATATATATATATATATATATATATATATATATATATATATATATATATATATATATATATATATATATATATATATATATACACAGATTATTATATACAGGCATATATATATACAAATATTTATAGGAATATGTATTTAAAAATTACATAGAGCATATTCTGCTATGTGCAGAACATTGGAATGTGAAATATTTACAGTAATTACACAGAATAACACCTTATTAAATATGAATATTGCATTAATATGATTTTTCATGTTTTCGTCTTCTTATCTGCAAAGGGCTCCAATGCACTTCGATATATGTATACATATGTATGTATGTGTTTATATGTGTATGATGTAAGACAATGATGGTGAACCTTAGAACTCCAGATAATACAGAACTACATTTCCCATGATGTTTAGGCTATCTGAAGTCCAGTCGAGCATCATGGGAAATGTAGATCTGAAACTGGAGTGCCAAGGTTTTCCATCACTGATCTAAAGACATCTGGTCAGTACCCTAAGGTCCCTCAAATAATTTTATAAAAGCAAATTTTATCCTGAGAGCAGTTTATCTTGCTATATAGGATTCTGGATATGAAGGGTAGGCTTACATTACAATATAACGCTAAAAAAAAGCCCCCAAAGACTTTGTGTAATTTCTCTCCATACCTGCAAGTTTTGATCAATAGTGGGAGATTAATTAATGCTGCTGCCTCTTGTTTAAAGAGAATACAGCTTTATTCATACCGTATGTTCAGTATAGGTAATGGTTTTAAATGACAATAGAAGGTAAAAGGAGCTGTTTATAAACAATTTAGCACACTTCAGCAAGTAGACACACACACATATATATATATATATATATATATATACATACACACACACACAAAGTGGTCAACAATATATGTTAAAAATTTAGAAGCCAGTAAGGAGAGAGAGAATAGAAAGAGGAGAGAAGAGAGAGATGAGAGGAGAGAGAGGAGAGAGGAGAGAAGAGAGAGAGGAGAGAGAGAAGAGAGAAGAGAGAGTGAAAGAGTGAGTGAATCACTAAAAAAGTTAGAAGCCTAGGGTAAATTCGCGGAGCCAGTGATCTCTCTCTCTCTTCTCTCTTTCCTCTCTCTCTCTTTCCTCTCTCTCTCTCTTCCTTCCCTCTTGGGATCTCTTGGGATGTACCTGCTGTGCCTAACCACTAATCATAATTACCCCTAAACCGAAGTACCCCATGATCGCAAACTAACACTACCCTAATAAATATCTAAACCGCAACATACCAACCACAAGTATCTGTCCAGTTAACCCCTATACTGCCACTAGCCCACCGCAAGTCCCCATCTAATCTATTAACCCCTATACCTCCAATAGCCAACCGCAAGTACCCATCTAATCTATTAACCCCTATACCTCCAATAGCCAACCACAAGAACCCATCTAATCTATTAACCCCTATACCGCCATTAGCCAACCGCAAGTACCCATCTAATCTATTAACCCCTATACCTCCAATAGCCAACCACAAGAACCCATCTAATCTATTAACCCCTATACCTCCAATAGCCAACCACAAGAACCCATCTAATCTATTAACCCCTATACCGCCATTAGCCAACCGCAAGTACCCATCTAATCTTTTAACCCCTATACCTCCACTAGACAACCGCAAGTACCCATCTAATCTATTAACACCTATATTGCCAATAGCCCACTGCAAGTACCCATCTAATCTATTAACCACTATACTGCCACTAGCCTACCGGCACCATACACTATTACCTCTTAAACCACAAAAAAACAAAAAAAAACAATGCTAACTAACCTAACCCAACACCTAAATTCCCCTCTAAACTAAACCTACTAAGTTACTGAAAATTAAAATAAGTTTTATTTAAAAAAAAAAGTAAAAAATAAATAATATAAAAATAAATAATATATATATATAAAAAGTATCAGAAATAAAAAAACACCATTATACCCAACACTGCTCAATAAAAAATAAAACCCATCCAAAAAAAAACAAAAACGTAAAACCTAACACTAAAGTTAAATTACAATAGCCCGGGGGCGTGGCTAAGCGCTGCGGAATCTGTTGGCGCTCTACAAATAACCGATAATAATAATAAAATAAGAAGAAGAAGTGACCATGATCAGTCACATTTTATGAAATCTATAAATTACTTTTGAATACAGCCTTAATCTTATACTTATAAGATTCCACTACTATAATACAAGAAAATAGAGAGACGCACTCACTGAGACAGAACAATAGCTAGAAAAACTTCCATGCTTGTCCACAAGGCTAGTGCCACACAGGGTGCAGTCTCTTTTTGCATACTATGCCTTTTCACAGAGAAAAAATATCCTGTAGCATATCAGTCTGATCCTGCCCAATGACAGTCCAACGCCGAAATACCAGGCAATTCTTCTCTGAACAAGACAAACAACAAACCCCAGACGTACGTTTCGGCCTCTCTTGGGCCTCGTCAGTGAGGTGCAGTTGCATATCTCTAGGGCATGTGTGCAAGGAGTCCATATCTGGTTTCCCCCTTTTACTCTTAGGGAGACCTAAGAGCAATTTACATAAATACAAGAAAATAGAGAGACGCACTCACTGAGACAGAACAATAGCTAGAAAAACTTCCATGCTTGTCCACAAGGCTAGTGCCACTCAGGGTGCAATCTCTTTTTGCACACTATGCCTTTTCACAGAGAAAAAATATCCTGTAGCATATCAGTCTGATCCTGCCCAATGACAGTCCAGCACCGAAATACCAGGCAATTCTTCTCTGAACAAGACAAACAACAAACCCCAGACGTACGTTTTGGCCTCTCTTGGGCCTCGTCAGTGAGGGGTACTACTACTCATCTTGTAGAACTGAGATATGCCGAGATTTCCACATAAGAACCCCCAGGACCTGAATTAGCCAGCTATGATCTTAGGCCGTCGCCTGTTGCTTGAGCCTACAGCATCTTTCTCCGACTACCCAAACTACACAGACCCAAGACTGTGCTATAATGATATTGTCTGCTAGTGGAGTACGGTCCTAAAAGGATTATAGCACCTAGATCACTACTCTGAATAATAGATAAATTAGGAGGCGGCCTGTAATTTTTCTTTTTCTTCTCAACCAACACCCTCCCCCCCGGCTTGGCCTACTTGTCTTCAAATAGCAGGATGGAGGAGTTCCGATCCACTATATCAGCCTTGTACCAGATCTTGACAGTAAGATAGATAAAAGGTTTGCTGATCTCAAAGCTTTCATGAAAAGGGCCTACATAGAAGATGGCGTCCGACAACCACTACCATCTGAGCATGACACCATTGAATCAGTGGAGAACTACCTCACTATAAAATGGAGATTGAGACCGACTCTGACATCCAACCTCAAGCGACCCCCAATTATGGAACGTTCGCTGCTTAACAAAGAGTGGGTCTCATTCCACAGCAGGTCAGATCTTAACAGAGCTGGCATAGGCTAGATGAAGAGATGTTCCTATGGTTTCATTTATCTTATGTTATGTATTACTGCCCCATATACGCCAGTAAGCTCAGGGGCGAGATAGGTCTCTAATCCTTCTGTCTCCTATAATTGGCATTAGACATGTTTATGGTTTGCATTTGATTTGTGTGTAGGTATAGTATGGAATTATGATATATCTTTAAGTAAACAGCTTAAAACTCTGATAGAGTCCTTATACAACTCTACTCTTCACAGATCACCCTGCTTCTGATTACTTGTGCAGTCACTAAGGTCCAATGATATTTCAGATTTGATGTTCATGCTCATAACTAACCCTCTTACTTTTGGCACCTAGTTAGGAGTCAATACGTACTAATATTTATCCCAGCTTGCCCTGAGCAGGTGGTTGACGAAGTCACCTCTAACATCTAGTAAAACTAATTTTTATTAGTAACCCCCCAGCAGTCTCTAAATTACAGATTTCATCATACTCTTCCTGTTAAAGATTCCCTATTTCTAAGAAATATACTATTTTACTTCACTCTCTATCTTACTGGTCACCTATTGAGTAATGTATTACTAGAGCGGCTTTTGACTGCTGATCCCCCCCTTCTTTAAATACCCAGGTCCAAAAGTGACCATTCCAAAAGCCAATTTCCTCTCCTAGATTATATTAGACTTGATAGGGTCAAGAGTGACCTCTATCGTCAAATGAGGAATCAACCATAGAAAATAATATAAAACAGAGGTTCAAGACACTTATTCATTGCAACCCATTGTGATGCTCTACTTTAATCAAACGCTATTTGCAAGCTTTACATTTCTTGTCACCTGCGTATTATGATCTTTCATTGATGCTGTATACGGTGCACAACCTCAATAAAAAAAATATTTATAGATATATATATATATAAAAAAAAAATTACAATAGCCATTAAAAAGGCCTTTTGTAGGGCATTGCCCTAAAGCTATTACAGCTCTTTTACATTAAAATAAATTGCACCACTCCCCTCTACAATACAAGTAACCCACCAAAATATTAAAGGCTAACTACAAAACCTATACTAAAATTTAAATTTTAAATACATTTTATTCTTTAAAATAAAAACCACACCCCAAAAAAGCCCTAACTATACCAAAAGTTTAAACTCATATCTGAAAATCCAGCTCCTCTTAAACCACTGTTGGGCCCTCTTCATCAATGGTCAAGGCGCTTTTTTAAGAATCTACATTGTAAATGATAATGCATATTTTGTCAAGGAGATGTGGTAAACACCGAAGGGCCGGGAAAACCTAGCCGGCCTAGCCAGGCTACTGGAACTGAGTGCCAGACTGGAATTGACCCCCGGTCTGGCACTTCTTAAAAGGGGTTCCGATCCAGCAGGGTGCAAGGGATCAACTGGCCCTTTTAGTATGTTGTCTGCAATTTGATGAGGCACCTGGGGATACCACTTGCTTGGGAGTGCTACCTTCTGCGAGGAATGAGGGACCGGAACTGAAGTGTGCCTCATCAAATTGCAGACAACACACTAAAAGGACGACTTGATCCCCTGCACCCTGCTCGATTGGCAACCCTTATAAAATATGCCAGACCAGGGCTCAATTTCGCTCTGATGCTCGTTTCCAGGAGCCCGGCTAGGCCGGTGAGGTTTAGCACCTCTCCGTGACACATCATTTAAACATTGCTTATCATTTTAGCGACAAAGCTCCTATAGTCATAATGGGGAGGTTTACTATTTTGTATACAGTAAGCATTCCAGGGGACTGTAGTTTAGACATTGCGTACGTATAGGTGGTATTAGGGACTTAGCTGGGTGTTAAAGGGGAGTGTAGTTTAGATATTACGTAAGTATAGGTGGTATTAGGGACTTAGCTGGGCATTCCAGGGGAGTGTAGTTTAGATGTTACGTAAGTATAGGTAGTATTAGGGGAGTTACAGGGGTGTGTAGGTTAGGCATGACGTCGGTGTAGGCGGATGGTGGGAGGTAGAGAGGAGGAGCAGGGAGCATGTAGCTTAATTATGACATAAGTATAGGCGTTCAGGGGCTGTGCTAGGGAGAGTAGGCTGCACTCTGATATTTCCCCCCCATGTGATATCTTCGAATCAGAGAAGTACAGGTTGCGAGGAGGGTAGCGGCCATGTTTGCCTTACATTGTCTGTGGTAGTTAATGTAGGTGTAGTGCAACTTAGGTTCCGCCGGCAATATTTGGAGTGTGCCTACACAAAAACTATTATTTTTAGTTTCAGTGAACGCACTGCCTGCGTTGTGTAGGCCCATTTCAAATAGAGCCCCCCCCAATGGCCGCAGCAAAATGCAGACGTGCCGAGATGCGTGTGGTGACGTCACACTCCCATTGACTTCTATGGGAGAGACATCGCACTGCTAGGCTATGCCACTTTTATTTGAAATTATTGCCAGGGTGATGTGTGGCGATGCTGGCATTGTTTAAAATATCAGGGCCGAAGCCATGGAGAAAAAAAATGAACATCAGAACCTAATCCACATACCAATTTATGCGGAGCCAAGCCTGAGCTAAATGAGTCATAATGGGGAGGTTTACTATTATGTATACTTTATTATAGTATGTAGGTTAGGCATGAGGTAGGTGGGGGGTAGAGAGGCGGAGCAGAGGGCGTGTAGCTTAATTGTGACATAAGTATAGGCATTCAGGGGCTGTGCTAGGGAGAGGAGGCTGCACTCTGATTCTGATATATCGCCCTGTGATACAAATGTGATATGGCAGGCCATATAGAGGGTGATGAATGTGAACCAGTCTTCTTGGCCTTCATGAATCTATATAGACTAAAGATATCCTTAGTTGCTGACATGGCATAGACTTGAAGCTTATATATAACTTGTTTTGATTGAATAAATGCTGAACAAAACAATGTGTATTCTAAGAGAACAAATGACTCATCTGTGGTTGAGACATTTGTTGCACCGGATACTTCAGGACAGGAATAAGAAACACATAGACAGTTTTGCAAAAACGACTGTAATAATTAGTATTATTAGAATGTATATAAAGGATCTGGGACCTTTCTTTCATCGGACTTCCCATTCCAAGGATAGAGAGGTGCCGCTTGGAAATAATATTGAAACTCCCAGATCCTCTATATCGTTCGGGGCGGAAGTTGACGGGAATCCCCAGCCAAAGTGGAACATATAAGATGCATTAATCTGGTGAAGTAGTGATTTATTTTACTTTTATATAAGCAGGTTTTTATTATACATTATTGTTTAAGATTGTTCTTTTCTTTTGTGAATAAACTATTATACCTATTAAGTATAGCAAGGAGTTCAATTATTGCTTTTAGCATATGTATTAAAGTATGACTTTTATTGGGCAATACACGCCCCCCATGTGATATGTTCGAATCAGAGAAGTACAGGTTGCGAGGAGGGTAGCGGCCATGTTTGTCTTACATCGTCTGTGGTAGTTAATGTAGGTGTAGTGCAACTTCGGTTCCGCTGGCAATATTTGGAGTGTGCCTACACGAAAACTATTTTTAGTTTCAGTGAGCGCACTGCCTGCATTGTGTAGGCCCATTTCAAATAGAGCCCCCCACCAGCCGCAGCAAAATACAGATGAGCTGCGATGTGTGTGGCAACGTCACGCTCCTATTGACTTCTATGGGAGAGACATCGCACAGCAAGGCAACACCACTTTTGTTTGAAAATATTGCCAGGGTGATGTGTGGCGATGCTGGCATTGCTTTGAATATCAGGGCTGAAGCCATGGAGGAAAACTGGACACCTGAACCAAATCCACATACCAATTTATGCGGGGCTAAGCTTGAGCTATCAGGATTGCTGATGCAGACTCCAGTTTGATTTGAGGAATAATTCTTGGGAGAACAAATGGAGAAACAGATAGATTAGGTAAAAGTTCAATGGACACACTAAGGCATCTATCCTTTGTACTTTTGGATCCCTGGATCTGGCACAGTACCCGGAGCTAGAGATCTATGGGAGGCGATCAGATTTACAGTATGTCCGGCAGACCACTCTCCTGGATGAACAGACTGGCGTTTGAGAAATCTGCTTCCCAATTCTTCACTCCTGAAATGTGAACAACTGACAGGTAACATTGCTTCTGTTCTGGCCAGAACAGTATCTGGTATACCTCTTGCATCACCAAACAACTGTGAGTCCCTCCTTTATGATTTAAGTATGGCACAGCTGTGACTGAGTAAAAATTTATGAATTTTTCCTTCTTGAGAAGGGGCCAAGACTGAAGCGCTCGAAAAATCGTTCAGAGTTCCAAGATATTAATTGGTAAACTTGCCTACTGAGGGGACCAAACTCCCGGTACTCTTTGAGATTCCCAGACTGTGCCCCAACTCAAAATACTGGCATCTGAGGTCACAATAGCCCATGGAGGCTAAAGAAAGGACGTCCCAAGGATCAAAGAAGGACTTTAAATCCACCAATATAGAGATTGTCTTACTGAGGAATTTGGTACAATCTGCTGTTCCAACTGTAGAAAATTCTTTGTCCACTGCTTGAGCATAGACAGTTGTAGAGGACGTAAGATAAGGAGGCAAACGGAACTGCATCCAAAACCACTACCATTGGGCCCACTACCTCCATGCATTGGGCTACAAACAGAAATGGAAAACAATGAAGATGATGAGATACCTTCTGAACTTTTATCCTGTAAGATTCTATTAAGAAAAGTTGTATTGATTCTGAGGCTCCGATGACCGAAAGTGTTGTGAGACAGCGATATATTCAAATTTGATCCAATGCGATGTTGAGAATGCAGGCAAAATATTAAAAAGTGCCTACATTACTCTTTAAAGGTAGGGCGTTTAACTATACATCGCACAGGGTGCCGTTGCTGGCGAAATATTCCAAACAGCATCTGCACAGTCATTGGCGATGTCAAGTAAAGGATCCCTTTTAAATATATAACACACCTAATAACTAAACTATGTACCCCTAAACCACCATAACCTGCCCCGCAAACTAATCCTGCAGTACTGTATTACCTAAATTGCCAATAGACCACCACAAACATCCCCTACACTACTTAACCCCTATACTGCCAATAGCCCACCGCAAACACCCCCTAGACTACTTACTTCCTATACTGCCCATAGCCCACCGCAATAAACCTCCTAACCTATTATCCCCTAAACTGCCAATAGCCCTCCGTAAACACCCCCTACACTACTTAACCCATATACCACCAATAGCCCACCGCAAACGCCCCTACACTACTTAACCCTTATACTCCCAATACCCCTTAACCTATTAACCCCTATACCGCCGCAACACCCAACTAAATCAGTCCCCTAAACTATTAACCCCTATACTGTCACAACCCTCCAATGCAAACTACTCCTTCACTACTTAACTACCTAACCCCACAAACCTCTAAGCTGAAATCCCCTTAGTTACAAAAAATAACAAAAACTAAATTGACAAAAAAATTACTAAACCTAACATTACAGAAAACAAACAACAACACTACCAAAAATAAAAAAACACTGTTAAAGGGACACTGAACCCAATTTTTTTTCTTTTATGATTCAGATAGAGCATGCAATTTTAAGCAACTTTCTACTTTACTCCTATTATCAATTTTTCTTTGTTCTCTTGCTATCTTTATTTAAAAATCATAAAGGTAAATCTTAGCAGCCAGCCCATTTTAGGTTCAGCACTATGGATAGCGCTTACTTATTGGAGGCTGACATTTACCCACCAATAAGCAATCATAACCCAGGTTCTCAACCAAAAATGGGCCGACACCTATGCATCACATTCCTGCTTTTTAAATAAAGATAGCAAGAGAACAACGAAAAATTGCTAATAGGAGTAAATTAGAAAGTTGCTTAAAATTGCATGAATGATTAAAGAAAAAAAATTGCGGTTAGTGTCCCTTTAACTTAAAAAAAAAAACCTCCCCAAAATAAGAACCCTAAACTAATACTAACAGTTACTATAAGAATATCCCTTAGAAGGGCTTTTTGTAGGGCATTGCCTAAAGTGTCACAGCTCTTTTTGAAATAAATTCTACAACTCCGTTCTATAATAAAACCCAATCTTAAAAAAATCTCTTTAGGGCAATGTCCTAACAAATGCCCTTTTCAGGGCAATCTTTTTCTTGGATAGTGATTTTTTTGGGCAGCAAAAGAGCTGTGGGCACTGCCCTATCAAATGCTTTTTTCAGGGCAATCTTTTTCTTGGAGCTGTGGGCACTGCCCTATCAAATGCTTTTTTCAGGGCAATCTTTTTCTTGGAGCTGTGGGCACTGCCCTATCAAATGCTTTTTTCAGGGCAATCTTTTTCTTGGAGCTGTGGGCACTGCCCTATCAAATGCTTTTTTCAGGGCAATCTTTTTCTTGGAGCTGTGGGCACTGCCCTATCAAATGCTTTCTTCAGCGCAATCTTTTTCTTGGAGCTGTGGGCACTGCCCTATCAAATGCTTTTTTCAGGGCAATCTTTTTTTTAAGATAGGGATTTTTTTCAGTTTAGGCTTTTTTTTTAGATTTGTTACTTTTATTGTAGAATGGGGTTGTAGTATTTATTTGAAAAAAATCTGTGACACTTTAGGGCAATGCCCTACAAAAAGCCCTTGTAAGGACTATTCTTATTGTAACTTATGGGGGATATTTATCAAATGTCTGTCGGACCTGATCCGACAGTGCAGAACAGGTCCGACAGACATCGCTGAATGTGGAGAGCAATACGCTCTCCGTATTCAGCATTGCACCAGCAGCCCTTGTAAGCTGCTGGTGCAACGCCGCCCCCTGCAGACTTGCGGCCAATCAGACGCCAGCAGGGGGTGTCAATCAACCCGATCGTACTCGGTCGTGTTGAATTGTGGCAATCTCTGTCTGCCTGCTCAGAGCAGATGGACTCGCCAGAAACATGGGCCCTCTAGCTCAGTTCAGAGCTTGATAAATGGGCCTCTTAGTGTTAGTTTAGGGTTTTTTCTTTTGGGGTGGGGTTTTCTTTTTAAAAGGGGGGCTAAGTTTTAGTATAGGCATAACTGTGTTTTTTTATTTTTGGTTGTGTTGTTAGTTTTTGTAAATATAGTGTTTGTTAGTTTTTGTATCTTAGGGGGTTTTATCTTAGAGGTGGGTGAGGGGGGGTTAGGCAGTTAAGTAGTGTAGGTGTAGATTGCGCTGGTATAGGGGTTAATAGGTTAGGGGACTTATTGCGTTGGGGAGTTATGGCGACTTAGGGGTTAAAAGGTTAGGGGCTGGTTAGATCGTTAGGTTATGGCAGATAAGGGGTAAATATTGTAGGTTTCCCTGGGGGTGAGGGGGGGTTAGGTAGTTAAGTAGTGTAGGTGTAGATTGCGCTGGTATAGGGGTTAATAGGTTAGGGGACTTATTGCGTTGGGGAGTTATGGCGACTTAGGGGTTAAAAGGTTAGGGGCTGGTTAGATTGTTAGGTTATGGCAGATAAGGGGTAAATATTGTAGGTTGCCCTGGGGGTGGGGGGTGGGGTTAGGTAGTTAAGTAGTGTAGGTGTAGATTGCGCTGGTATAGGGGTTAATAGGTTAGGGGACTTATTGCGTTGGGGAGTTGTGGCGACTTAGGGGTTAAAAGGTTAGGGGCTGGTTAGATCGTTAGGTTATGGCAGATAAGGGGTAAATATTGTAGGTTGTGAGAAAGGTTTTAGAGAGGAGCGCCAGTTAAGTCAAGGTCTGGTGTGTGTGTGTGTGAAAGATATATTCACACTAGAGCGAATAAAACCCTTTTGGTAGGGGCTTATTTCTTATTGTAAGATTTAGAAGCTTATGTGATAGTAAGACAACTAGAGAAAGGATATGAGATATATAATATAATACAATTTATTACAGACACAATGTATATCTTATAGACATGGATCCATGGTACATAAAAGTGTATTAAGACAGTTTAAAATAATTAGAAATAATAAAAATGTATTGGATAGAAATGTGTAGGGTAAAGTTCAAGGGGATTGAACCCTCCAAAGGCAGAGTTTCCCCAAGGTTGTGTGTAAGAAGGTGGACGTCGTTAAAATGTACTACCCTCTACTCCATATGGTGATATGAAGGCTAGTAAAACAATTTACGCAAATAGAACAGTTAAAACAGATTGGTGGAATGGTGTCCACAAATTTGGAGAATACAATTTAAAACAGATAAGAATACGGCTCAACAAAATAACCTATGTGAACAGAATCTTATACAGATATATATGAGACTTAACAAATTATCATATGTAATCAAAAAACATATGTGAAAAATACGCAGTGAAAAATCAAAAATCGATCAAAAAAATGTGATCAAAATAAACTAGTGTGTACACATCTAGTGAAAAAAAGTGTGGTATCAGAAAAAATGTGGTATCAAAAATTATATGTGTAATGTGATCTCAAAAATGAAAAAAGAAAGTTACATAGCAAATCACATACCATAAAAATGTGTAGTAAAAAATGTGAATAGATACACACTTAATAATCAATAACGATGTAAGGGGCAGTGAACAAATAATAAAACTTGGATAATAAACAATATTCTTCCTCCCCTTACTTCCTGTGCAGCTGCAGCTGGGTTTTGAGGACTTCCCAGCTTTTTTATTGCCCCTTTTTATTGCCATTTTTTATTGTTTTTATTGCCTTGGAACTGAGGCATTTGAACTGTCTTTCGATTGGAATATTAGGACCCATTGGAGGACAAGAGACATTTTATATGGACTCATTTTTCAGGATATATAATTTTCAGGATTATTATAACGCCATCACTATCTGATTTGTATTTTTTGATCGTATCCTTAACATTTGTTTATTATCCAAGTTTTATTATTTGTTCACTGCCCCTTACATCGTTATTGATTATTAAGTGTGTATCTATTCACATTTTTTACTACACATTTTTATGGTATGTGATTTGCTATGTAACTTTCTTTTTTCATTTTTGAGATCACATTACACATATAATTTTTGATACCACATTTTTTCTGATACCACACTTTTTTTCACTAGATGTGTACACACTAGTTTATTTTGATCACATTTTTTTGATCGATTTTTGATTTTTCACTGCGTATTTTTCACATATGTTTTTTGATTACATATGATATTTTGTTAAGTCTCATACATATCTGTATAAGATTCTGTTCACATAGGTTATTTTGTTGAGCCGTATTCTTATCTGTTTTAAATTGTATTCTCCAAATTTGTGGACACCATTCCACCAATCTGTTTTAACTGTTCTATTTGCGTAAATTGTTTTACTAGCCTTCATATCACCATATGGAGTAGAGGGTAGTACATTTTAATGACGTCCACCTTCTTACACACAACCTTGGGGAAACTCTGCCTTTGGAGGGTTCAATCCCCTTGAACTTTACCCTACACATTTCTATCCAATACATTTTTATTATTTCTAATTATTTTAAACTGTCTTAATACACTTTTATGTACCATGGATCCATGTCTATAAGATATACATTGTGTCTGTAATAAATTGTATTATATTATATATCTCATATCCTTTCTCTAGTTGTCTTACTATCACATAAGCTTCTAAATCTTACAATAAGAAATAAGCCCCTACCAAAAGGGTTTTATTCGCTCTAGTGTGAATATATCTTTCACACACACACACCAGACCTTGACTTAACTGGCGCTCCTCTCTAAAACCTTTCTCACAACAGTATTTCCTCTGTGGGTAGTGGGGGCCCACCTTAGATAGGAGCTATAGGTCCTTTAAGCGCTGTGAGTGCAACACATTTCTGAAATATTGTAGGTTGCCCTGGGGGTGGGGGGGGGGGTTAGGCAGTTAAGTAGTGTAGGTGTAGATTGCGCTGGTATAGGGGTTAATAGGTTAGGGGACTTATTGCGTTGGGGAGTTGTGGCGACTTAGGGGTTAAAAGGTTAGGGGCTGGTTAGATTGTTAGGTTATGGCAGATAAGGGGTAAATATTGTAGGTTGCCCTGGGGGTGAGGGCAGGTAAGGGTTTATTTTAGTATTGAATTTATATCCAATGTTACAATGATATACATTGTCATGTATAATGCATATTATTTTAAGTATTGTATCTAATTTAAAATTTAGCTATTTTTGATTGCTCATTTTATTATTTTAAACATCAAAATATATTTTAAATTGAATATTTATGTTTAAAATAAAAAAGTACTACATTTTAAATTAGATACTATACTGCATATAATAATAATGCATATCATTTTAACATTGTATATACATGTAGTTCCTATAGTTATAATCAGGATTTTTAGGGGGGGGGGGGGTTGTATACTTTATTAGTCGGATAGATTGCAGGCATTGCGTAAGCATTCTATGGGAGTTAGTCGGGCGTTCCAGGGTGTAAGGAATTCTGTGATACCATCTTAAGAATTTACCTTTACACCTATGTGTAAGGAATTCTGTGATACCACCTTAAAGGAATACTGAACCCAAATGCCGCCACCAATCAGCAAGCGCTATCCAGGGTTCTGAACCAAAAATGGGCTGGCTCATAAGCTCACATTCCTGCTTTTTCAAATAAAGATACACAAGAGAACAAAGAAAAATTGCTAATAGGAGTAAATTAGAAAGTTGCTTAAAATTGCATGGGCTATCTGAATCATGAAAGAAAAAAAATTGGGTTCTGTATCCCTTTAAGGATTTACCTTTCTACCTATGACTCACACCTGGCTCTTAATTTAAACCAGCCCTTCTCTCACATCTATGCTTGTATGTTGAAGTCTAGCTGCTGCCATTATAGGCAGATCTTCTTAACTTAGTAAGAATACTAAGGATTACTTTATTCTTCGTGCGAATTTTGAGACACACTCAACTTGGATTCTCCCTCTGCTCCTGCGACTCTGTCTTCAAGCTTGGTTCTCCTCCTATTTGAGCTGTGTGAGTAGTTTCTGTGACTCCCCATTCTATGGAAGCATTGCAGTATATTCCTGTTCCCACATTCCCGCTTTGCAAGCAATCTACCATTTCTCTGCCACAAAGATTGTCACTCTCTTATACAGATTATTCACTAGTTGCAGATCTGTGCTACAGCAGAGTGACTTATTTGGTGCTCCGAACTTCTCTGCTGCACCTGTTACACTGTTATCAAATTGCAACTCATACTGGGGTTGTAATACCTACTCCTCTCCATTACAGAGTTTGCATACATATTCCAAATTAAAGGGACAGCACTACAGAAATTAAAAACAATAACTATTAAACCTTTAACTTAAAAGGTTTTTTTGGCCAAAACCGCAGTTGAGGTCTAAACAGCGAACACTTACTTACTGAAGGAAACCTGACACAGGTGGAGTATAGGGAAGGCATGAAGTAGGTGTAGGCGGTATTAGGGAGTTAGCTGGGCATTTCATGGAAGTGTAGCTAAGTTGTGACGTAGGTGTAGGCGCTATTAGGGAGTTAGCTGGGTGTTCCAGGAGGAGTATAGCTTGAGTATGACGTAGGTGTAACCATTCTGTGGGAGTTAGCTGGACGTTCCAGGGGAGTAACCTGTACTTTGATTAGGATACATTGCTAGCAGTGTGATATATTCTAATCTCTGAAATACAGGTTGCACGTAGGATGTCTGCCATGTTTCTCTCAACACTTTTCAGTGGCAAGACTTTACAGTGTGTGGGAGGTAGTGTAGGTGTAGCTAGAGTTAGGACACAAAGGCATTATTTGAAGTTTTCCGACACAGAAACCGTGTTTGGTTTCAGTAAGCGCGCTGTCTGCACTGTGTAGGAACACTTCAAATACGCCCCCTCTTCCCCGCACGCTGAAAGTGGCGATGTTTATCTGACGTAGCGATCCCCATTATATCCCATGGGAGACACATCACCACTCATCAGCACTTTACGGTTCCACCCCTTTTTTTTTTAGAAAATATCGACAGACCGATGGATTGCGAGGCTGACAAAGCCAGAAAGGCAGTTTGTCGTCTGTCGATTCTTTGAATATTGGGGCCTGAGTCTATGATGACTCCCAGAAAAGATACCTTGGTATCTGGAAATCAAAAGTTCTTTAGAACATTTATTCTCCAACCGTGATTCTGGGGAAGGATAATAACTGTTGAGTGCGTGACATCTCTAGGAACAAACAAACAAGAGCCAACAATGCCCCCAGCATCTTGTCAAAATGCTTGGAGCTAGGACCAGAACGAAAAGAAGGGAGACAAAATGATGTTTGTTGTGAACAGCCAACTTTAGGCAATGGCGATGATCCCTGTGAATAGGGATATGAAGTTATGGGTCCTTGAAATCTATTATGTAACCCTGGGAGATTATGGTTTGAACCCAAGGGTTCTGGACTGAGCAAAAAAATATTTAGAATAGAAGTAGATAGAAGTAGGACTTCTTGCATTGCTTTTATTTTATTTATTTTTTTAGAAGATCTACGTTTCCAAGCAGGCTTGGAAGACTCTGTCTTTTAAAATAAGGAAGATTTTTGATCTCTTGAGGATTGAAAGTAACGAAAACCAGCTTCCCAGCCTATTCCTTCCCATTGACTTCTTATCTAATGAAAGAATTAGACATTTTAAAAGCCTTAATGCAATTTGAATATTTTCAGCAGAAGATGGATACACAGATAGGGGATCATTCCATAAAACTGCGGCACCAGCAACAAAGGTTATAGCAATGACTGGATTAAGCATATACACTATACATAATAATACTCTGAAGTACACTGAAGTACATACATTACTCTTGTTCAGGCTAAATCGTATCTGCAGATATCTACTTATGCACATCATATTGCAGAGCATGCACCACTGTAGCATGTCAATGCAAAAATTACATATACATGCACTATACTCAACACCTGGGCAGTGGCCCAGTACCAGGCCACTGTGGCCCTGCTGGTGGGCCCTGACCTGACATGCCCCCGCTGCATGCTCTGAAAGGCCTGCCCCCCCCCCCCCCCCACATATGGGGAATACCTGTCAGGCCTGTCAGAGTGCCATTGCACATGTGAGTGTGCGCTGTGCACATGTAGCAGCAGTTCAGTGGTAGGACAAAGAGTTCCGGACAAGGAGCAGATGGGACTGGATCTGGACACCGCAGGTAAGTAACAGGTAAGTAACTAATGATACCCCACTGACACCAATATATATATTATATAAATGATATATACAGGTAGCCCTCAGTTTACGCCGGGGTTAGGTTTCAGAAGGAATGGTTGTAAATCGAAACCGTTGTAAATTGAAACCCAGTTTATAATGTAAGTCAATGGGAAGTGAGGGAGTTAGGTTCCAAGCCCCTCTCAAAATTGGCATAAGTAACACCTAATACATTATTTTTAAAGCTTTGAAATGAAGACTTTAAATGCTTAACAGCATTATAAACCTAATCAAATAATCACACAACACAGAATATATAATTAAATTAAGTTAAATGAACAAAAACATTTGCTAAACAGCATTATAAACCTAATAAAATAATCACACAACACAGACTTTATTTGCATTTTTCTGCAAACAGTTCTTTCTATGCATTCCAATCTGGACTGATTTATAGACAGGAAGATCTTGTTCCTTTGCAAGCTGCTCGATAGCTCAGGTCTGGTTAAACTGATTAATTTCAGCTTGCTTGGCTTTCATATCTTTGCTGCAACACAAGCGGACAGCTCCACCTATATATATATATATATATATATATATATATATATATATATATATATATATATATATATATATATATATATATATATATATATATATATATATTAATAAATAAATAAATAAATAAACAAAACTACTGGGCCCTGGAGACATTTACCAGGCTTGAGTTCACTTAGGTTGAGAACCATTGAATGGAATTAAATTGCACATGTAAAATAAGCATACATTTATTATACAGTAGTGACCTAAACATACACCTAGTATATGGTAATACATAGCGGAACTTATTATGTACTGAGAAAACATTATCTACACACATATATATCATTGTACATATGGTATAAAGATGTGTGCATTGTTGTAAATGCAGATAATCGTCTACTGTTTAGAACAAATATATTCGCCTCTGGCGCATTATGTACACTGCTGCGTACATAAATATGTGCATTGAGTGTACTGCCTACATTTTTAAACCTGTCTTATAAAAGGCTATCTAGTGGATAGACTGAATAAGTGATTACCGTGTTGTGACCTTTTTTACATACACCTAAGACATGATTATCAGAATTTATTGAGAAGAAAAAACTCAAAGGGGTCTGCTTGAGATATTAAGGGAACAATATTGGCAGATTTTATGCAAGTTAGGGCTGGGCGATATGGGCAAAATAAAATCATTGCGATTTTCTTATAAATGACTATAACACATAAATGTTTCAATAAAAAATGTATTTAGGACTACAGAATCTTAACGTACATGTTTCTCAATGTCCAATACACTCTGGGAGAATAAAAATACAAACCACATATGTGTGTGTGTGTGTTTATATATGTGCATATATACATATATATATATAGATAGATAGATAGATAGATAGATAGATAGATAGATAGATAGATAGAGAGAGTTTAGCAAATGGAGAGCACTCTTACTTCAAGCCAACGTGCCAGGGTGCAAAACAAGAAGCAAATAGAAATAAACAATGGCTTGTGTGACGGATACCCCGGCTACCCCGACTGGGTAGCTCCGCCAAAGGGGTCCTGCTTCCTCCCTACCGATTGCACCCCTGATTTCCGACAGGACCAGTATTCAGGGTCCCACCCTGTGGCAGACTCCAGCCAGACAGCCGTCCTCCACCCACATCTCTTGCTGGATCAGTCTATGTAGAACAGATAGCCATTCCTTCTTTGGCTGTTTTCCCAGGAAAGGCACTCTCATGGTCCGCCGAACCTGGATCCTTGTGTCATTCGTGGGGAGGACCTTTCCATTGTCTCGCTCCTGTTGAAGAGCCTCCCACCAGAGGTCCCGGCGGATCAGGTCCCTTTGTTCCAGCATGTCCTGTTGGTAAATAGTACCGTTCAGCTGGGCCAGCGACTCCTGTACTCTCCTTAGAAATTCGACTTCCATAGTTACCGGCTACTGTGGCCCTTCTCCTCTGTCAGCAGGAATCGTGTGGAAGAAGCAGATCCCGCCGCTGCCAGCCAATGTGACGGATACCCCGGCTACCCCGACTGGGTAGCTCCGCCAAAGGGGTCCTGCTTCCTCCCTGCCAACTGCAGCTATGTAGCTGGCAAGTGACCACAGCCTGTAGCCACCCCTGATGTCCGACAGCACCAGTATTCAGGGTCCCACCCTGTGGCAGACTCCAGCTACCCAGACTGGGTAGCTCTACCTGAGGGTCCTTCCTCTGCCTGGAACAGGCTGCTATGTAGCCCAGGAAAGTGATTCTAGCAGGAGCCCACCTAAATGACTAGACAGACTAGCATTCAGGTGAAATAAGAACTGATTTTATTGAAAACACACACTCCTTTTATACAGACAGCTCATCTTGATAAGACCCTGGACAATCCCACTATTTTCCCGCCCCTCCAGACCGCCCGGCACCTCCATAGGAGCCACAGTCCCACATAATCCCAATACCTAAGGGTGGCGGTTTCAGGGTGATCCTGAAGAGTGTTAGAGTGGCGGCACTTCCAGTGTGTCATTTTAAAGCTCTCGGTCCCCAGATGCCACAGTCCAAAAATCAGCATGATTCGTTACTGGGGACCGGAGTTACAGTCCGTTGAAGTTATGGGGTTAGGGGTGTCCAAAACCCCCGGTTCCCAAAGGAGCTCCCCTCTGATAATTCCCACAGCTCTTGTCCTCCCTAGGGGCTACCAATCCCCAAAATAGCGGAGCTCTGGGTCAAAGGGCTGCTGGAGGGACCAGGGGTAAAATTAGCGATTGTCCTGCTGTCCTGTGGCTGACCAGGAGTTCCAGGAGCCCGGCCAGCCTGAGAGGAGTTAGGTGGTTGTCCGTTGTGAGGCGGCTGACCGGAAGTTCCAGGAGCCCGGCCAGCCTAGGAGGGTTTTCCTGGTCATACACCAGCTCTTCACAAAACAAGCAAACAAAAGCTTCCAGAGATTGTGGATGCTCTGAGGAGCCCCAAACCTCTGAGAAACAACAGGGGTGAGGTTGTAGGGGAGGGGTTGGGGGTAGCCTTAGCTGTCTGGTATCCGTGACATCTCCCCCCTTCCAGTTCGGCAGACCCGGCTAGACCCTTAACGGGTCGGCCTGGGGCTGTCCGACGGTGGCCTTCCACTTCTCGGTTGCTGGGAGAGGATATCCCATCTCTCCTGAGCTTGGGGCATCCTGGGGGGTTCCTGCTGGCGTTTATACCCTGCGTCCTGGGCGCAGGGATAGTCACATAATGCAAAGTCCCAGACAAATTTGCTAAGGCCGGCTCCCAAACAATTACTGTTCCACAAGTTCCAGTGTCCTTAAGTTCCATGGCCAAACTGTCTCCCTCTGTGACACTTTGTTGAGTACCGGCTGACCTACCCACAAACAAAGCCAGCGCCAGTTTCCAGGCTGTATCCCCACCCCAGTGGAGCAGGCAAGACTCGGGTGCCCAAACTGGTGGCACCAAATGCAAGGGCGGGTATCCAACAAAGCCATTGCCGGTTTCCCGGCTGTTGGTGGACGTTGCTCCTTGGTTGGGCAGGCAAAACTCGGGTGCCTAAACTTGTGGCACCAACTGCATGAGCGGGTACCCCCTGGCCTGCCCCCTGTGAGAAATACTCCGGGACAAGAAAAGGGTAGAGACCCCGCCAAGCTACTGAGGGGAGAGACCGTCTGTCTCTTCTCCCGGGAAGAATATCTACCACTGGGGAGGGAGGTCTGCAACCTCCGCTCCATGGGAAACTGCTCTGCTGCTGGGGAGAGAGACTGACTGTCTCCTCTCCCAGGAAGGGGTTCTGTGTAAGGGGAGGGAGGACAACTACCGCTCCCAGGGGATGGCTCTGCCGCTGGGAAGAGAGACCGACTGTCTCCTCTCCCTGCTCCTGGTTCTGCTGCTGGGGAGAGAGACAGACTGTATCCTCTCCCAGGAAGCGGTTCTGCATAAGGGGAGGGAGGACGACTACCTCCGCTCCATGGGATGGCTCTGCCGCTGGGGAGAGGGACCGACTGTCTCCTCTCCCTGTACCTGGCTCTGCCGCTGGGGAGAGAGACTGACTGTCTCCTCTCCCAGGAAGGGGTTCTGCTTACGGGGAGGGATGACGACTACCTCCGCTCCCAGGGGATAGCTTTGCCGCTGGGGAGAGAGACCATCTGTCTCCTCTCCCAGGAAGGGGTTCTGCTTACAGGGAGGGAAGACGACTACCTCCGCTCCCAGGGGATGGCTTTGCCGCCGGGGAGAGAGACCAACTGCCTCCTTTCCCAGCTCCTGGGTCTGCCGCTGGGGAGAGAGACCGACTGTCTCCTCTCCCAGGAAGGGGTTCTGTGTAAGGGGAGGACGACTACCTCCGCTCCCAGGGGATGGCTCTGCCGCTGGGAAGAGAGACCGACTGTCTCCTCTCCCTGCTCCTGGTTCTGCTGCTGGGGAGAGAGACAGACTGTATCCTCTCCCAGGAAGCGGTTCTGCATAAGGGGAGGGAGGACGACTACCTCCGCTCCATGGGATGGCTCTGCCACTGGGGAGAGGGACCGACTGTCTCCTCTCCCTGCTCCTGGCTCTGCCGCTGGGGAGAGAGACCAACTGTCTTCTCTCCCAGGTAGGGGTTCTGCTTACGGGGAAGGACAACGACTACCTCCGCTCCCAGGGGATGGCTTTGCCGCTGGGGAGAGAGACCGACTGTCTCCTCTCCCGGGAAGGGGTTCTGCCGCTGGGGAGAGTTATCAACATCCGTCTCTCCCTGGTTTACCAGAACTGCTGCAGGGGCTGGGCAGAGGCCAGCGGCTCTCTGCCCTGTTGCCAGCGCTTCTGCTAGGGTGGCCCCCGGGTCCAAGACCATAAGCTCGGAGCCAGACTGATGATCGGGATCCAGCAGCCATGGTTCCCTTTTTCTTTGTTGCCACTCCTCCACAGTCGAGCTCCATGAATCCCAGAGGGCTGCACCCCAGATCTGTATACCCTTGGCACGCTGCTTAACGAGATCTAGCAGCCTCTTGTATTCCTTGACCAGTGCCTCTTCCTGGTCAATTATAAAATCCAGATCATCTAGTAGCCAGGATTCCTCCAAGAGATCCAGCAGTTCCTCTTGGAGCAGAGAGATATCCTCCAGACCCTGGTCTGTCTTGCTCCCAAACTGTGGGTCCTCTGTCCTTTTTGAAATTAGAAATCCATGGTCGCCGAAGCCAAAGCCTTGCATAGCGAGCTATTGGAGGTCCAGATAGCCGTCCTCCACCCACATCTCTTGCTGGATCAGTCTATGTAGAACAGATAGCCATTCCTACTTTGGCTGTTTTCCCAGGAAAGGTACTCTCACGGTCCACTGAACCCAGAACCTTGTGTCATTCGTGGGGAGGACCTTTCCATTGTCTCGCTCCTGTTGAAGAGCCTCCCACCAGAGGTCCCCGCGGATCAGGTCCCTCTGTTCCAGCACATCCTATTGGTAAATAGGACCATCAAGCTGGGCCAGCAACTCCTGTACTCTCCTTAGAAATTCAACTTCCATAGTTACCGGCTACTGTGGCCCTTCTCCTCTGTCAGCAGGAATCGTGTGGAAGAAGCAGATCCCGCCGCTGCCAGCCAATGTGACGGATACCCCGGCTACTCCGACTGGGTAGCTCCGCCAAAGTGGTCCTGCTACCTCCCTGCCGACTGCAGCTATGTAGCTGGCAAGTGACCACAGCCTGTAGCCACCCCTGATGTCCGACAGCACCAGTATTCAGGGTCCCACCCTGTGGCAGACTCCAGCTACCCAGACTGGGTAGCTCTACCTGAGGGTCCTTCCTCTGCCTGGAACAGGCTGCTATGTAGCCCAGGAAAGTGATTCTAGCAGGAGCCCACCTAAATGACTAGACAGACTAGCATTCAGGTGAAATAAGAACTGATTTTATTGAAAACACACACTCCTTTTATACAGACAGCTCCCTCTTGATAAGACCCTGGACAATCCCACTATTTTCCCGCCCCTCCAGACAGCCCGGCACCTCCATAGAAGCCACAGTCCCACATAATCCCAATACCTAGGGGTGGTGGTTTCGGGGTGATCCCGGTAGAGCAACGGCACTTCCAGGGTGTCATTTTAAAGTTCTCGGTCCCCAGATGCCACAGTCAAAAAATCATCATGATTCGTTACTGGGGACCGGAGTTACAGTCCGTTGAAGTTATGGGGTGTCCAAAACCCCCAGTTCCCAAAGGAGCTCCTCTCTGATAATTCCCACAGCTCTTGTCCTCCCTAGGGGCTACCAATCCCCAAAAGAGCGGAGCTCTGAGTCAAAGGGCTGCTGGAGGGACCAGGGGTAAAATTAGCGGGTGTCCTGCTGTCCTGTGGCCGACCGGGAGTTCCAGGAGCCCGGCCAGCCTGAGAGGAGTTAGGCGGTGTTCCGTTGTGAGGCGGCCGACCAGGAGTTCCAGGAGCCCGGCCAGCCTAGGAGGGTTTTCCTGGTCATACACCAGCTCTTCACAAAACAATCAAACAAAAGCTTTCAGAGATTGTGGTTGCTCTGAGGAGCCCAAAACCACTGAGAAACAACAGGGGTGAGGTTGTAGGGGGGGTTGGGGGTAGCCTTAGCTGTCTGGTATCCATGACAGCTTGCACTCGCTGGTCTTTTGCAAAAAGCGTGCCTTTAATGTAACGTTTCAGGGACCGTATCCCCTTCCTCAGACAGGTCTGAGGAAGGGGATACGGTCCCCGAAATGTTACATTAAAGGCACGTTTTTTCAAAAGACCAGCGAGTGCAAGCCATCGTTTATATATATATATATATATATATATATATATATATATAAAGGTAGCCCTAGGTTTACGCCAGGGTTAGGTTCCAGAAGGAATGGTTGTAAATTGAAACCCATTTTATAATGTAAGTCAATGGGAAGTGAGGGAGATAGGTTCCAGGCCCCTCTCAAAATTGTCATAAGTAACACCTAATACATTATTTCTAAAGCTTTGAAATGAAGACTTTAAATGCTAAACAGCATTATAAACCTAATAAAATAATCACACAACAGACTCTCATCAAACTAAGTTAAATGAAGAAAAACATTTGCTAAACAGCATTATAAACCTAATAAAATAATCACACAACACAGACTTTAGTTGCATTTTTCTGCAAACAGTTCTTTCTATGCATTCAAATCTGGACTGATTTATAGATAGGAAGATCTTGTTGCTTTGAAATCTGCTTGATAGCTCAGGTCTGGTTAAACTGATTAATTTCAGCTTGCTTGGCTTTGCTGAAACACAAGCGGACAGCTCCACCTACTGGCTATTTTAATAAATGCACTGCTTCTCAAAGCTTTTCAATAGCAGTCACATGACTGGAAAAAAACAGAATTTATGTTTACCTGATAAATTACTTTCTCCAACGGTGTGTCCGGTCCACGGCGTCATCCTTACTTGTGGGATATTCTCTTCCCCAACAGGAAATGGCAAAGAGCCCAGCAAAGCTGGTCACATGATCCCTCCTAGGCTCCGCCTACCCCAGTCATTCGACCGACGTTAAGGAGGAATATTTGCATAGGAGAAACCATATGGTACCGTGGTGACTGTAGTTAAAGAAAATAAATTATCAGACCTGATTAAAAAAACCAGGGCGGGCCGTGGACCGGACACACCGTTGGAGAAAGTAATTTATCAGGTAAACATAAATTCTGTTTTCTCCAACATAGGTGTGTCCGGTCCACGGCGTCATCCTTACTTGTGGGAACCAATACCAAAGCTTTAGGACACGGATGAAGGGAGGGAGCAAATCAGGTCACCTAAATGGAAGGCACCACGGTTTGCAAAACCTTTCTCCCAAAAATAGCCTCAGAAGAAGCAAAAGTATCAAACTTGTAAAATTTGGTAAAAGTGTGCAGTGAAGACCAAGTCGCTGCCCTACATATCTGATCAACAGAAGCCTCGTTCTTGAAGGCCCATGTGGAAGCCACAGCCCTAGTGGAATGAGCTGTGATTCTTTCGGGAGGCTGCCGTCCGGCAGTCTCGTAAGCCAATCTGATGATGCTTTTAATCCAAAAAGAGAGAGAGGTAGAAGTTGCTTTTTGACCTCTCCTTTTACCGGAATAAACAACAAACAAGGAAGATGTTTGTCTAAAACCCTTTGTAGCATCTAAATAGAATTTTAGAGCGCGAACAACATCCAAATTGTGCAACAAACGTTCCTTCTTTGAAACTGGTTTCGGACACAGAGAAGGTACGATAATCTCCTGGTTAATGTTTTTGTTAGAAACAACTTTTGGAAGAAACCCAGGTTTAGTACGTAAAACCACCTTATCTGCATGGAACACCAGATAAGGAGGAGAACACTGCAGAGCAGATAATTCTGAAACTCTTCTAGCAGAAGAAATTGCAACTAAAAACAAAACTTTCCAAGATAATAACTTAATATCAACGGAATGTAAGGGTTCAAACGGAACCCCCTGAAGAACTGAAAGAACTAAATTGAGACTCCAAGGAGGAGTCAAAGGTTTGTAAACAGGCTTAATTCTAACCAGAGCCTGAACAAAGGCTTGAACATCTGGCACAGCTGCCAGCTTTTTGTGAAGTAACACAGACAAGGCAGAAATCTGTCCCTTCAGGGAACTTGCAGATAATCCTTTTTCCAATCCTTCTTGAAGGAAGGATAGAATCTTAGGAATCTTAACCTTGTCCCAAGGGAATCCTTTAGATTCACACCAACAGATATATTTTTTCCAAATTTTGTGGTAAATCTTTCTAGTTACAGGCTTTCTGGCCTGAACAAGAGTATCGATAACAGAATCTGAGAACCCTCGCTTCGATAAGATCAAGCGTTCAATCTCCAAGCAGTCAGCTGGAGTGAAACCAGGTTCGGATGTTCGAACGGACCCTGAACAAGAAGGTCTCGTCTCAAAGGTAGCTTCCAAGGTGGAGCCGATGACATATTCACCAGATCTGCATACCAAGTCCTGCGTGGCCACGCAGGAGCTATCAAGATCACCGACGCCCTCTCCTGATTGATCCTGGCTACCAGCCTGGGGATGAGAGGAAACGGCGGGAACACAAAAGCTAGTTTGAAGGTCCAAGGTGCTACTAGTGCATCCACTAGAGCCGCCTTGGGATCCCTGGATCTGGACCCGTAGCAAGGAACTTTGAAGTTCTGACGAGAGGCCATCAGATCCATGTCTGGAATGCCCCACAGCTGAGTGACTTGGGCAAAGATTTCCGGATGGAGTTCCCACTCCCCCGGATGCAATGTCTGACGACTCAGAAAATCCGCTTCCCAATTTTCCACTCCTGGGATGTGGATAGCGGACAGGTGGCAGGAGTGAGACTCCGCCCATAGAATGATTTTGGTCACTTCTTCCATCGCTAGGGAACTCCTTGTTCCCCCCTGATGGTTGATGTACGCAACAGTTGTCATGTTGTCTGATTGAAACCGTATGAACTTGGCCCTCGCTAGCTGAGGCCAAGCCTTGAGAGCATTGAATATCGCTCTCAGTTCCAGAATATTTATCGGTAGAAGAGATTCTTCCCGAGACCAAAGACCCTGAGCTTTCAGGGATCCCCAGACCGCGCCCCAGCCCATCAGACTGGCGTCGGTCGTGACAATGACCCACTCTGGTCTGCGGAATGTCATCCCTTGTGACAGGTTGTCCAGGGACAGCCACCAACGGAGTGAGTCTCTGGTCCTCTGATTTACTTGTATCTTCGGAGACAAGTCTGTATAATCCCCATTCCACTGACTGAGCATGCACAGTTGTAATGGTCTTAGATGAATGCGCGCAAAAGGAACTATGTCCATTGCCGCTACCATCAACCCGATCACTTCCATGCACTGAGCTATGGAAGGAAGAGGAACGGAATGAAGTATCCGACAAGAGTCTAGAAGCTTTGTTTTTCTGGCCTCTGTCAGAAATATCCTCATTTCTAAGGAGTCTATTATTGTTCCCAAGAAGGGAACCCTTGTTGACGGAGATAGAGAACTCTTTTCCACGTTCACTTTCCATCCGTGAGATCTGAGAAAGGCCAGGACTATGTCCGTGTGAGCCTTTGCTTGAGGAAGGGACGACGCTTGAATCAGAATGTCGTCCAAGTAAGGTACTACAGCAATGCCCCTTGGTCTTAGCACAGCTAGAAGGGACCCTAGTACCTTTGTGAAAATCCTTGGAGCAGTGGCTAATCCGAAAGGAAGCGCCACAAACTGGTAATGCTTGTCCAGGAATGCGAACCTTAGGAACCGATGATGTTCCTTGTGGATAGGAATATGTAGATACGCATCCTTTAAATCCACCGTGGTCATGAATTGACCTTCCTGGATGGAAGGAAGAATAGTTCGAATGGTTTCCATCTTGAACGATGGAACCTTGAGAAACTTGTTTAAGATCTTGAGATCTAAGATTGGTCTGAACGTTCCCTCTTTTTTGGGAACTATGAACAGATTGGAGTAGAACCCCATCCCTTGTTCTCTTAATGGAACAGGATGAATCACTCCCATTTTTAACAGGTCTTCTACACAATGTAAGAATGCCTGTCTTTTTATGTGGTCTGAAGACAACTGAGACCTGTGGAACCTCCCCCTTGGGGGAAGCCCCTTGAATTCCAGAAGATAACCTTGGGAGACTATTTCTAGCGCCCAAGGATCCAGAACATCTCTTGCCCAAGCCTGAGCGAAGAGAGAGAGTCTGCCCCCCACCAGATCCGGTCCCGGATCGGGGGCCAAAATTTCATGCTGTCTTGGTAGCAGTGGCAGGTTTCTTGGCCTGCTTTCCCTTGTTCCAGCCTTGCATTGGTCTCCAAGCTGGCTTGGCTTGAGAAGTATTACCCTCTTGCTTAGAGGACGTAGCACTTTGGGCTGGTCCGTTTCTACGAAAGGGACGAAAATTAGGTTTATTTTTTGCCTTGAAAGGCCGATCCTGAGGAAGGGCGTGGCCCTTACCCCCAGTGATATCAGAGATAATCTCTTTCAAGTCAGGGCCAAACAGCGTTTTCCCCTTGAAAGGAATGTTAAGTAGCTTGTTCTTGGAAGACGCATCAGCCGACCAAGATTTCAACCAAAGCGCTCTGCGCGCCACAATAGCAAACCCAGAATTCTTAGCCGCTAACCTAGCCAATTGCAAAGTGGCGTCTAGGGTAAAAGAATTAGCCAATTTGAGAGCATTGATTCTGTCCATAATCTCCTCATAAGGAGGAGAATCACTATCGACCGCCTTTATCAGCTCATCGAACCAGAAACATGCGGCTGTAGCGACAGGGACAACGCATGAAATTGGTTGTAGAAGGTAACCCTGCTGAACAAACATCTTTTTAAGCAAACCTTCTAATTTTTTATCCATAGGATCTTTGAAAGCACAACTATCCTCTATGGGTATAGTGGTGCGTTTGTTTAAAGTGGAAACCGCTCCCTCGACCTTGGGGACTGTCTGCCATAAGTCCTTTCTGGGGTCGACCATAGGAAACAATTTTTTAAATATGGGGGGGGGGACGAAAGGAATACCGGGCCTTTCCCATTCTTTATTAACAATGTCCGCCACCCGCTTGGGTATAGGAAAAGCTTCTGGGAGCCCCGGCACCTCTAGGAACTTGTCCATTTTACATAGTTTCTCTGGGATGACCAACTTGTCACAATCATCCAGAGTGGATAATACCTCCTTAAGCAGAATGCGGAGATGTTCCAACTTAAATTTAAATGTAATCACATCAGGTTCAGCTTGTTGAGAAATGTTCCCTGAATCAGTAATTTCTCCCTCAGACAAAACCTCCCTGGCCCCATCAGACTAGGTTAGGGGCCCTTCAGAAACATTATTATCAGCGTCGTCATGCTCTTCAGTATCTAAAACAGAGCAGTCGCGCTTACGCTGATAAGTGTTCATTTTGGCTAAAATGTTTTTGACAGAATTATCCATTACAGCCGTTAATTGTTGCATAGTAAGGAGTATTGGCGCGCTAGATGTACTAGGGGCCTCCTGAGTGGGCAAGACTCGTGTAGACGAAGGAGGGAATGATGCAGTACCATGCTTACTCCCCTCACTTGAGGAATCATCTTGGGCATCATTGTCATTGTCACATAAATCACATTTATTTAAATGAATAGGAATTCTGGCTTCCCCACATTCAGAACACAGTCTATCTGGTAGTTCAGACATGTTAAATAGGCATAAACTTGATAACAAAGTACAAAAAACGTTTTAAAATAAAACCGTTACTGTCACTTTAAATTTTAAACTGAACACACTTTATTACTGCAATTGCGAAAAAACATGAAGGAATTGTTCAAAATTCACCAAATTTTCACCACAGTGTCTTAAAGCCTTAAAGGTATTGCACACCAAATTTGGAAGCTTTAACCCTTAAAATAACGGAACCGGAGCCGTTTTGAACTTTAACCCCTTTACAGTCCCTGGTATCTGCTTTGCTGAGACCCAACCAAGCCCAAAGGGGAATACGATACCAAATGACGCCTTCAGAAAGTCTTTTCTAAGTATCAGAGCTCCTCTCACATGCGACTGCATGCCATGCCTCTCAAAAACAAGTGCGCAACACCGGCGCGAAAATGAGGCTCTGCCTATGCTTTGGGAAAGCCCCTAAAGAATAAGGTGTCTAAAACAGTGCCTGCCGATATTATTATATCAAAATACCCAAATAAAATGATTCCTCAAGGCTAAATATGTGTTAATAATGAATCGATTTAGCCCAGAAAAAGTCTACAGTCTTAATAAGCCCTTGTGAAGCCCTTATTTACGATCGTAATAAACATGGCTTACCGGATCCCATAGGGAAAATGACAGCTTCCAGCATTACATCGTCTTGTTAGAATGTGTCATACCTCAAGCAGCAAGAGACTGCTCACTGTTCCCCCAACTGAAGTTAATTGCTCTCAACAGTCCTGTGTGGAACAGCAATGGATTTTAGTGACGGTTGCTAAAATCATTTTCCTCATACAAACAGAAATCTTCATCTCTTTTCTGTTTCTGAGTAAATAGTACATACCAGCACTATTTCAAAATAACAAACTCTTGATTGAATAATAAAAACTACAGTTAAACACTAAAAAACTCTAAGCCATCTCCGTGGAGATGTTGCCTGTACAACGGCAAAGAGAATGACTGGGGTAGGCGGAGCCTAGGAGGGATCATGTGACCAGCTTTGCTGGGCTCTTTGCCATTTCCTGTTGGGGAAGAGAATATCCCACAAGTAAGGATGACGCCGTGGACCGGACACACCTATGTTGGAGAAAAGGTTGTTATTCTGAAACAGTGTAAATTGAACCGTTGTAAACCGAGGGCCACCTGTATATAAATATAAATATATATATATATATATATATATATATCCTCCGTGTGTGTCTGCACTCCCAATGCTGTGTAGTCATCAACCAGGGTGCAAAGTCAAACAAGTATACAGTCTATATCCAATAAAGGACTGCACTCACTGGATTTAGTTTCAGAAACCTTCAAATCTTTATTGTGGTAACGTTTCGGGGTTCGCAGACCCCTTCCTCAGACCAGACAACAGTGCAAGTGAACAAAGTGTGCAATATATAGCACTAGCCCCACCCATCACAAACATCAAAATTGCGCCAAAAATCCATCACCATGGTAACACACAAACAAGGCCCCATGACCATACCACCAGAAAACACAAAATACAAAATAAAACAAACTGCATATGCAAGTATTTTGCATAACCTCATAGTTGAACACTAATATATACAATCATCAGTAGTAGTAGATATTCAGTAGTTACAATAGAATCACTGTAATTAGTTACTGATCCAGTTTAAGTAGCTTAAAGTATATTTAGACAAGCAATGATGGAAAACACACTAATCAAATAATCAAAGTAAACATCATGCAAGAAGAGGAATCTATCTATCAGTTGCACTGTTTAAAAACATATCCACCTCCCTGTATCCAGTTACAGGACTCAATCTTAAGGAAATATACACATAAGCCATATCATATAAACATTGCAACATAGATTAGGCATTTAAACTTCTAGCATTTGAACTAGATGAAAAATAAACAAATAATAAAAGTCAATCAGATATATATAGATATATATGAGGTCTGTTACTGCTAATTCAATGTCCCCCATATTTATCCCAAGGCTTGCTATGACCAATCCTATGTAAAAGTATGTGAGCTATAAGTACTAATCTGACATTCTGGCAGATACAAATATACAAAAATACAAAATTGTCAAGCCCCCTGGGCGCGCAGAGCAATGTGTTGTGTCCCATGCGAGTTGAATATAACAAAAAGGCCCGTAGTTCCCAGTGTCAGGGTTCTATGCAGGATGTCTTAGCCGGTGTATTATACCCTAGTGTTGGGAGCTAAGATAGATGTAAACATGGGTGCGTGTATTTACCTATGTAGCAAGTCTGTGTACCGAGTCTGTAGTGCATCAGTGAAACAGGCGCGGCTCAACCCGGTATAGCGTGAGTGAGCTTGGAGCACGACCGCATGGCTAATTAGCATAGCCTGTCAGTCAGTCAATGGGCGTAGCTAGGTCACGGAGTGACAGCGGAGCCTGTGATTAGAGTTATGCCGGGCTGCTACTATACCTATCTCAACTGAGCTTCTTTGTGAGCCCCAAGAAAATCAAAGCTAGTATATCAGGCTTATATTAAATGGTCACATAGGTCTTAAATATGGTCTATTGTGAATAAGTATGTATAATCATATGTGTGCCTAAACATCAGAGCATTTGGTGGGAGCTATAAAAAAACGCTGTGTGCGTGATAATGGGAGGCAGGCAGATTCAGGATAAGACGAACCTAGAGCAACACGGATTTACTGCTTAAAACGTGAATCATTAGAAATTAAAAGATAAAAAATATAAAAAATTAAAAATAACCAAATTAATATTAAACCGTTAGTGAATAAATTAAATTAAATCAATAGCCAGCCTGCATCACAGGCCAAGTAGAGAAAAAAGGGGGGTAGTTGGGTACTGCCATCATGGGTCTTACATGCTCATAAGAGCCACTAGGGTGTAATTTATATGAATGTTAGATCATGCACCACAGATATTATTACGGGGTAATTCTATTTAGAATAGGCACCATAGTAACAGTTTGACGAATGGTATACCATAGTTCAATGGTCTAATACCCCTACAGGTCCTCCCAAATGTAACATGTATAAAACATACTTGTGCCCGAGAAGGTCACTCGTACAGTAGGATCTCAATACAGATATCATTGACCCCCTGTATACATATGGCAATCAAGTTGAGTTAGAGAGACACAATCAAAAGAGGGCACGCTACAGGTAGACATTTCAGTTGAGCCAAAATTTGCAGAGAATAGCAAAAGACAGAAAATATCAAAAAATCAAAAAATATATATCAAGGCAATATCAAGATGCTAAATGCACAGCGCCTACGGGTCACCATATCAAAAATGTATAGTACAAGTGCACCCTAACCAGCATATATAATACACTAAGTGCTGTCAATACGAATACATTGTTGTGCACAAGGACATATACAGCTATGGTGAGTCAAGGCATCAGAGGAAACAGTGCCAATCATTCGACATGTTTAATCCTCTGGGGTAGATGGTATCTAGTCTATGGATCCATCTAGCCTCCATCTGCAAGAATGTCCTGCCCCGGTCACCCCCACGCCTGAGGGGGGGGACGTGGTCAATTAAAATGAAGCGTAAATCTGTTACCTTGTGGCCTGCTTGCACGAAATGTCTTGCCACCGGTTGATCCGAGGTCCCTTTGTCGATAGCAGTTCTTATCGCCGAGCGATGGTTTGCCATTCTTAAGCGTGCGTTGTCTGTTGTTTTGCCAACATAAAAACGTCCACAGCAACAGCTCAGTAGGTATACGACATGGCTTGTTGTACAGGTGATGAAGTGCTTTATAGTGAATTTCTGGGTAGTATGGGGGTGTCTGAATACTTTGCATGGGATCATACCGCTGCAAGTTGTGCAGCCCTTGCATCTGTAACAACCCATTTTGTTAGTTCTAAGCCATTTCTTGGTGTAACTATGTTGAGGATCTGTTTGCATAAGTATGTCCCTTAGACTTCTACCCCGTCTATAGCCCATGATTGGTGGATCCATATGCCCAAAGGGTAGTGTCCGGTCTGTGCCCAGAATCTCCCACCTGTTACGAATTGAATCTGCCAATGGTTTCTTTCCTCTGTCAAAGGTGGTTGTAAAGACCATCCTTGGGGTCTCTTTCCTAGTGATTGCTGGAGTGTCTTGTGCCATGTTTGTTTCAATTTCCTCTCTCACCTTCTTAATCAGGTTATCCTTATATCCCCTTTGTTGGAATTTCTCAGCCATCTGGTCCAGTTGGAGATCTCTATTTGTGGTCTCCGTGTTGTTTCGTACAACCCGTATCAGCTGTGATTTAATTATTGCCTTCCGGGTATGTGGGGGGTGATTGCTTGTGGCTTCTAGCAATGAGTTTCGGTCAGTAGGTTTAGAGAAAAGGGTTGTGAAAAGTCTATCATGTTTCTTATAAATCCGTAAATCAAGGAAATCTATCTTCTCTGGATCATATTTCAACTCAAATTTGATTGGGTTTGGTAGTGCATTGAGTTCGGTTACCCATTCAGTGAGGAGTCCCACTGGTCCATGCCACACAAAGAAGACATCATCAATGTACCTTCTATAGTGTCTTATCATTCCATGATTGAACACATCCATGACGTCTCTTTCAAATTGCTGCATGTAAAGGTTTGCATACGACGGTGCCATATTAGATCCCATGGCTGTCCCTGTCAGTTGCTGGTAGAAAGTATCTTCAAAGCGAAAATAGTTCAATTTTAGACATTTCTCAAGAAGATTTAGGATAAAGGTTGTGGGTGGTCCTATGTATGGGTACTGGTCCAATGCTGCTGCAATTGCATTTATACCCCCGGCATGAGGGATCACCGTGTACAAACTTCTCACATCCATAGTTACCAGGATATCATCCTGGGTGATACCCTCCACAGTGTTAAGTATCTTAATAAGTTCACCTGAGTCTTTGATGTAGGAGTCCATGGATCTAACGATAGGTTGTAGAACTACATCAACATATTGAGCCAATGGTTGTAGCAGAGAGCCCCTTGCGGAGACTATCGGTCTTCCAGGTGGGTTTATTTGGTCCTTGTGTATTTTTGGCAGGGTATAAAGTATCGGATGGATGGGATGTATAGTGCAGAGGAAGTCAAATTCATCCTGATCAATCCACTTAAGTTGTAATGCTTCTGTCAGTGTTGTATCAATCTCCATTTTGAATTCTTCAGTGGGGTTCCAGGTGAGTTTTTTGTATGTCACTCCATCATTGAGTTGCCTCAGTATTTCTGTCCGGTACTGCGTATAATTCATAATGACAATGGCCCCACCCTTGTCAGCCGGGCGTATGACAATATCAGGGTCAGAGGAGAGTGTCTTTATTGCCAATCTCTCTGTCTTGGTTAAGTTTGGACGATGAAATTCATTGTTACATTGTCCAGAATCCTTGGAAATTAGCCTAGTAAAAGTTTTGATACTAGTTCCACAGGTGTTAGGTTCAAATTTACTTTTGGCTCTAAATCTCTTGCGCTCTGTGTCCGCATTTAGATCTTTGAAATGTTCTTTAAGTTTTAGATTCCTCTGGAATTTTTGTATATCAAGGTACGTATCAAAGTCATTGTGTTTAAATGTGGGGATGAAGGTAAGGCCTTTGTTGAGAAGGCTATTTTCATCAGCCGTCAATGTCCTGTCACTGATGTTAATGACAATATCCAGTTTCTCTACCTGGGTGGTAGGGGTGGTCTTCTTGCCACAGTAGTTCCCCCTCCTCGGGTGCGGCCTCGGCCTCGGCCTCTTGTGTTGGCTGATCTGGTTGTGACCCCTAAAAAATGTGAGTTAGAAGTAGATGGTACCTGATCTGTATTTCCTTGTTCCACATAGTTAGCCTCATTATCTGATCCTGAGCTGCTGTCAACTGTGTTTAAGAATCTGGACCGGTATTGTCGCTGTCGTCTTGGTCTTTGTGTGTTTCTCTGTTGATTGCTACCATGTAGCCAATAGTAGACTTTTTTCTCCTTATAGTCATTGTCCACAGTGGTGATCTTCTGATTCTTAAAGGCCATGAGTTCTTTCTTGTACTCATTTACTTGTTTGCCGATCTTTTCCATCCATGCATTGTCAGGATCATCCATGAGTACTTGCAATTTCTGGTTGTTAAATATAGTTAGTTCTTCTCTGACTGTAGCCAAAATGTTTGTACATTCCTCAATGACAAGTAGAATCAGGTCCATTGAACACTTGTTAAGAATCTGACACCAGCGTAGGCAAAAGTTTTTATTATTCCTGCCTATAGTTGGCTGGTTCCTGATCCTGAATCCCCTTGGTATCTTATTACTCTTGTAGTATTTAGAGAGGTATACAGTGTGGAGTTCCAGGTCTGTCTCTCTCTTCCTCAGTCTCATTAGATTATTGAACACCGTTAAAGTAGTTTCAGTCTGTTCATTTTCAATCAGTTCTGAATCCACCAATATTCTTAGCGCATCCTCATTGGTAAATGCAAATGTTTTGGTGGTGAATTCCTCCTCTTGTGGATCCAAGTCACCCAAGGCCTCAGCCATTGTAGTAATGGTGTGTGCTTCAGTTATTGCTTGTACTTTACTTCACTCTATGAGGTAGCAGTGCAGAAATAAACACCAGTGTGTCCCAAAGTAAGGCCTCACCTAGGCCACAGTTTTGTAGTAGTATCAAAAAAGGAACCACCAGAGTGGAACCCACAGATGGAGTGAGGTTGTAGCAGATTAGTGGTAGTTGGGTGCTAGACACGTAGTATTACTCATATCCTCCGTGTGTGTCTGCACTCCCAATGCTGTGTAGTCATCAACCAGGGTGCAAAGTCAAACAAGTATACAGTCTATATCCAATAAAGGACTGCACTCACTGGATTTAGTTTCAGAAACCTTCAAATCTTTATTGTGGTAAAGTTTCGGGGTTCGCAGACCCCTTCCTCAGACCAGACAACAGTGCAAGTGAACAAAGTGTGCAATATATAGCACTAGCCCCACCCATCACAAACATCAAAATTGCGCCAAAAATCCATCACCATGGTAACACACAAACAAGGCCCCATGACCATACCACCAGAAAACACAATCAAAATACAAAATAAAACAAACTGCATATGCAAGTATTTTGCATAACCTCATAGTTGAACACTAATATATACAATCATCAGTAGTAGTAGATATTCAGTAGTTACAATAGAATCACTGTAATTAGTTACTGATCCAGTTTAAGTAGCTTAAAGTATATTTAGACAAGCAATGATGGAAAACACACTAATCAAATAATCAAAGTAAACATCATGCAAGAAGAGGAATCTATCTATCAGTTGCACTGTTTAAAAACATATCCACCTCCCTGTATCCAGTTACAGGACTCAATCTTAAGGAAATATACACATAAGCCATATCATATAAACATTGCAACATAGATTAGGCATTTAAACTTCTAGCATTTGAACTAGATGAAAAATAAACAAATAATAAAAGTCAATCAGATATATATAGATATATATGAGGTCTGTTACTGCTAATTCAGCGGTATGATCCCATGCAAAGTATTCAGACACCCCCATACTACCCAGAAATTCACTATAAAGCACTTCATCACCTGTACAACAAGCCATGTCGTATACCTACTGAGCTGTTGCTGTGGACGTTTTTATGTTGGCAAAACAACAGACAACGCACGCTTAAGAATGGCAAACCATCGCTCGGCGATAAGAACTGCTATCGACAAAGGGACCTCGGATCAACCGGTGGCAAGACATTTCGTGCAAGCAGGCCACAAGGTAACAGATTTACGCTTCATTTTAATTGACCACGTCCCCCCCCTCAGGCGTGGGGGTGACCGGGGCAGGACACTCTTGCAGATGGAGGCTAGATGGATCCATAGACTAGATACCATCTACCCCAGAGGATTAAACATGTCGAATGATTGGCACTGTTTCCTCTGATGCCTTGACTCACCATAGCTGTATATGTCCTTGTGCACAACAATGTATTCGTATTGACAGCACTTAGTGTATTATATATGCTGGTTAGGGTGCACTTGTACTATACATTTTTGATATGGTGACCCGTAGGCGCTGTGCATTTAGCATCTTGATATTGCCTTGATATATATTTTTTGATTTTTTGATATTTTCTGTCTTTTGCTATTCTCTGCAAATTTTGGCTCAACTGAAATGTCTACCTGTAGCGTGCCCTCTTTTGATTGTGTCTCTCTAACTCAACTTGATTGCCATATGTATACAGGGGGTCAATGATATCTGTATTGAGATCCTACTGTACGAGTGACCTTCTCGGGCACAAGTATGTTTTATACATGTTACATTTGGGAGGACCTGTAGGGGTATTAGACCATTGAACTATGGTATACCATTCGTCAAACTGTTACTATGGTGCCTATTCTAAATAGAATTACCCCGTAATAATATCTGTGGTGCATGATCTAACATTCATATAAATTACACCCTAGTGGCTCTTATGAGCATGTAAGACCCATGATGGCAGTACCCAACTACCCCCCTTTTTTCTCTACTTGGCCTGTGATGCAGGCTGGCTATTGATTTAATTTAATTTATTCACTAACGGTTTAATATTAATTTGGTTATTTTTAATTTTTTATATTTTTTATCTTTTAATTTCTAATGATTCACGTTTTAAGCAGTAAATCCGTGTTGCTCTAGGTTCGTCTTATCCTGAATCTGCCTGCCTCCCATTATCACGCACACAGCGGTTTTTTATAGCTCCCACCAAATGCTCTGATGTTTAGGCACACATATGATTATACATACTTATTCACAATAGACCATATTTAAGACCTATGTGACCATTTAATATAAGCCTGATATACTAGCTTTGATTTTCTTGGGGCTCACAAAGAAGCTCAGTTGAGATAGGTATAGTAGCAGCCCGGCATAACTCTAATCACAGGCTCCGCTGTCACTCCGTGACCTAGCTACGCCCATTGACTGACTGACAGGCTATGCTAATTAGCCATGCGGTCGTGCTCCAAGCTCACTCACGCTATACCGGGTTGAGCCGCGCCTGTTTCACTGATGCACTACAGACTCGGTACACAGACTTGCTACATAGGTAAATACACGCACCCATGTTTACATCTATCTTAGCTCCCAACACTAGGGTATAATACACCGGCTAAGACATCCTGCATAGAACCCTGACACTGGGAACTACGGGCCTTTTTGTTATATTCAACTCGCATGGGACACAACACATTGCTCTGCGCGCCCAGGGGGCTTGACAATTTTGTATTTTTGTATATTTGTATCTGCCAGAATGTCAGATTAGTACTTATAGCTCACATACTTTTACATAGGATTGGTCATAGCAAGCCTTGGGATAAATATGGGGGACATTGAATTAGCAGTAACAGACCTCATATATATCTATATATATCTGATTGACTTTTATTATTTGTTTATTTTTCATCTAGTTCAAATGCTAGAAGTTTAAATGCCTAATCTATGTTGCAATGTTTATATGATATGGCTTATGTGTATATTTCCTTAAGATTGAGTCCTGTAACTGGATACAGGGAGGTGGATATGTTTTTAAACAGTGCAACTGATAGATAGATTCCTCTTCTTGCATGATGTTTACTTTGATTATTTGATTAGTGTGTTTTCCATCATTGCTTGTCTAAATATACTTTAAGCTACTTAAACTGGATCAGTAACTAATTACAGTGATTCTATTGTAACTACTGAATATCTACTACTACTGATGATTGTATATATTAGTGTTCAACTATGAGGTTATGCAAAATACTTGCATATGCAGTTTGTTTTATTTTGTATTTTGATTGTGTTTTCTGGTGGTATGGTCATGGGGCCTTGTTTGTGTGTTACCATGGTGATGGATTTTTGGCGCAATTTTGATGTTTGTGATGGGTGGGGCTAGTGCTATATATTGCACACTTTGTTCACTTGCACTGTTGTCTGGTCTGAGGAAGGGGTCTGCGAACCCCGAAACGTTACCACAATAAAGATTTGAAGGTTTCTGAAACTAAATCCAGTGAGTGCAGTCCTTTATTGGATATAGACTGTATACTTGTTTGACTTTGCACCCTGGTTGATGACTACACAGCATTGGGAGTGCAGACACACACGGAGGATATGAGTAATACTACGTGTCTAGCACCCAACTACCACTAATCTGCTACAACCTCACTCCATCTGTGGGTTCCACTCTGGTGGTTCCTTTTTTGATACTACTACAAAACTGTGGCCTAGGTGAGGCCTTACTTTGGGACACACTGGTGTTTATTTCTGCACTGCTACCTCATAGAGTGAAGTAAAGTACAAGCAATAACTGAAGCACACACCATTACTACAATGGCTGAGGCCTTGGGTGACTTGGATCCACAAGAGGAGAAATTCACCACCAAAACATTTGCATTTACCAATGAGGATGCGCTAAGAATATTGGTGGATTCAGAACTGATTGAAAATGAACAGACTGAAACTACTTTAACGGTGTTCAATAATCTAATGAGACTGAGGAAGAGAGAGACAGACCTGGAACTCCACACTGTATACCTCTCTAAATACTACAAGAGTAATAAGATACCAAGGGGATTCAGGATCAGGAACCAGCCAACTATAGGCAGGAATAATAAAAACTTTTGCCTACGCTGGTGTCAGATTCTTAACAAGTGTTCAATGGACCTGATTCTACTTGTCATTGAGGAATGTACAAACATTTTGGCTACAGTCAGAGAAGAACTAACTATATTTAACAACCAGAAATTGCAAGTACTCATGGATGATCCTGACAATGCATGGATGGAAAAGATCGGCAAACAAGTAAATGAGTACAAGAAAGAACTCATGGCCTTTAAGAATCAGAAGATCACCACTGTGGACAATGACTATAAGGAGAAAAAAGTCTACTATTGGCTACATGGTAGCAATCAACAGAGAAACACACAAAGACCAAGACGACAGCGACAATACCGGTCCAGATTCTTAAACACAGTTGACAGCAGCTCAGGATCAGATAATGAGGCTAACTATGTGGAACAAGGAAATACAGATCAGGTACCATCTACTTCTAACTCACATTTTTTAGGGGTCACAACCAGATCAGCCAACACAAGAGGCCGAGGCCGAGGCCGCACCCGAGGAGGGGGAACTACTGTGGCAAGAAGACCACCCCTACCACCCAGGTAGAGAAACTGGATATTGTCATTAACATCAGTGACAGGACATTGACGGCTGATGAAAATAGCCTTCTCAACAAAGGCCTTACCTTCATCCCCACATTTAAACACAATGACTTTGATACGTACCTTGATATACAAAAATTCCAGAGGAATCTAAAACTTAAAGAACATTTCAAAGATCTAAATGCGGACACAGAGCGCAAGAGATTTAGAGCCAAAAGTAAATTTGAACCTAACACCTGTGGAACTAGTATCAAAACTTTTACTAGGCTAATTTCCAAGGATTCTGGACAATGTAACAATGAATTTCATCGTCCAAACTTAACCAAGACAGAGAGATTGGCAATAAAGACACTCTCCTCTGACCCTGATATTGTCATACGCCCGGCTGACAAGGGTGGGGCCATTGTCATTATGAATTATACGCAGTACCGGACAGAAATACTGAGGCAACTCAATGATGGAGTGACATACAAAAAACTCACCTGGAACCCCACTGAAGAATTCAAAATGGAGATTGATACAACACTGACAGAAGCATTACAACTTAAGTGGATTGATCAGGATGAATTTGACTTCCTCTGCACTATACATCCCATCCATCCGATACTTTATACCCTGCCAAAAATACACAAGGACCAAATAAACCCACCTGGAAGACCGATAGTCTCCGCAAGGGGCTCTCTGCTACAACCATTGGCTCAATATGTTGATGTAGTTCTACAACCTATCGTTAGATCCATGGACTCCTACATCAAAGACTCAGGTGAACTTATTAAGATACTTAACACTGTGGAGGGTATCACCCAGGATGATATCCTGGTAACTATGGATGTGAGAAGTTTGTACACGGTGATCCCTCATGCCGGGGGTATAAATGCAATTGCAGCAGCATTGGACCAGTACCCATACATAGGACCACCCACAACCTTTATCCTAAATCTTCTTGAGAAATGTCTAAAATTGAACTATTTTCGCTTTGAAGATACTTTCTACCAGCAACTGACAGGGACAGCCATGGGATCTAATATGGCACCGTCGTATGCAAACCTTTACATGCAGCAATTTGAAAGAGACGTCATGGATGTGTTCAATCATGGAATGATAAGACACTATAGAAGGTACATTGATGATGTCTTCTTTGTGTGGCATGGACCAGTGGGACTCCTCACTGAATGGGTAACCGAACTCAATGCACTACCAAACCCAATCAAATTTGAGTTGAAATATGATCCAGAGAAGATAGATTTCCTTGATTTACGGATTTATAAGAAACATGATAGACTTTTCACAACCCTTTTCTCTAAACCTACTGACCGAAACTCATTGCTAGAAGCCACAAGCAATCACCCCCCACATACCCGGAAGGCAATAATTAAATCACAGCTGATACGGGTTGTACGAAACAACACGGAGACCACAAATAGAGATCTCCAACTGGACCAGATGGCTGAGAAATTCCAACAAAGGGGATATAAGGATAACCTGATTAAGAAGGTGAGAGAGGAAATTGAAACAAACATGGCACAAGACACTCCAGCAATCACTAGGAAAGAGACCCCAAGGATGGTCTTTACAACCACCTTTGACAGAGGAAAGAAACCATTGGCAGATTCAATTCGTAACAGGTGGGAGATTCTGGGCACAGACCGGACACTACCCTTTGGGCATATGGATCCACCAATCATGGGCTATAGACGGGGTAGAAGTCTAAGGGACATACTTATGCAAACAGATCCTCAACATAGTTACACCAAGAAATGGCTTAGAACTAACAAAATGGGTTGTTACAGATGCAAGGGCTGCACAACTTGCAGCGGTATGATCCCATGCAAAGTATTCAGACACCCCCATACTACCCAGAAATTCACTATAAAGCACTTCATCACCTGCACAACAAGCCATGTCGTATACCTACTGAGCTGTTGCTGTGGACGTTTTTATGTTGGCAAAACAACAGACAACGCACGCTTAAGAATGGCAAACCATCGCTCGGCGATAAGAACTGCTATCGACAAAGGGACCTCGGATCAACCGGTGGCAAGACATTTCGTGCAAGCAGGCCACAAGGTAACAGATTTACGCTTCATTTTAATTGACCACGTCCCCCCCCTCAGGCGTGGGGGTGACCGGGGCAGGACACTCTTGCAGATGGAGGCTAGATGGATCCATAGACTAGATACCATCTACCCCAGAGGATTAAACATGTCGAATGATTGGCACTGTTTCCTCTGATGCCTTGACTCACCATAGCTGTATATGTCCTTGTGCACAACAATGTATTCGTATTGACAGCACTTAGTGTATTATATATGCTGGTTAGGGTGCACTTGTACTATACATTTTTGATATGGTGACCCGTAGGCGCTGTGCATTTAGCATCTTGATATTGCCTTGATATATATTTTTTGATTTTTTGATATTTTCTGTCTTTTGCTATTCTCTGCAAATTTTGGCTCAACTGAAATGTCTACCTGTAGCGTGCCCTCTTTTGATTGTGTCTCTCTAACTCAACTTGATTGCCATATGTATACAGGGGGTCAATGATATCTGTATTGAGATCCTACTGTATGAGTGACCTTCTCGGGCACAAGTATGTTTTATACATGTTACATTTGGGAGGACCTGTAGGGGTATTAGACCATTGAACTATGGTATACCATTCGTCAAACTGTTACTATGGTGCCTATTCTAAATAGAATTACCCCGTAATAATATCTGTGGTGCATGATCTAACATTCATATAAATTACACCCTAGTGGCTCTTATGAGCATGTAAGACCCATGATGGCAGTACCCAACTACCCCCCTTTTTTCTCTACTTGGCCTGTGATGCAGGCTGGCTATTGATTTAATTTAATTTATTCACTAACGGTTTAATATTAATTTGGTTATTTTTAATTTTTTATATTTTTTATCTTTTAATTTCTAATGATTCACGTTTTAAGCAGTAAATCCGTGTTGCTCTAGGTTCGTCTTATCCTGAATCTGCCTGCCTCCCATTATCACGCACACAGCGGTTTTTTATAGCTCCCACCAAATGCTCTGATGTTTAGGCACACATATGATTATACATACTTATTCACAATAGACCATATTTAAGACCTATGTGACCATTTAATATAAGGCTGATATACTAGCTTTGATTTTCTTGGGGCTCACAAAGAAGCTCAGTTGAGATAGGTATAGTAGCAGCCCGGCATAACTCTAATCACAGGCTCCGCTGTCACTTCGTGACCTAGCTACGCCCATTGACTGACTGACAGGCTATGCTAATTAGCCATGCGGTCGTGCTCCAAGCTCACTCACGCTATACCGGGTTGAGCCGCGCCTGTTTCACTGATGCACTACAGACTCGGTACACAGACTTGCTACATAGGTAAATACACGCACCCATGTTTACATCTATCTTAGCTCCCAACACTAGGGTATAATACACCGGCTAAGACATCCTGCATAGAACCCTGACACTGGGAACTACGGGCCTTTTTGTTATATTCAACTCGCATGGGACACAACACATTGCTCTGCGCGCCCAGGGGGCTTGACAATTTTGTATTTTTGTATATTTGTATCTGCCAGAATGTCAGATTAGTACTTATAGCTCACATACTTTTACATAGGATTGGTCATAGCAAGCCTTGGGATAAATATGGGGGACATTGAATTAGCAGTAACAGACCTCATATATATCTATATATATCTGATTGACTTTTATTATTTGTTTATTTTTCATCTAGTTCAAATGCTAGAAGTTTAAATGCCTAATCTATGTTGCAATGTTTATATGATATGGCTTATGTGTATATTTCCTTAAGATTGAGTCCTGTAACTGGATACAGGGAGGTGGATATGTTTTTAAACAGTGCAACTGATAGATAGATTCCTCTTCTTGCATGATGTTTACTTTGATTATTTGATTAGTGTGTTTTCCATCATTGCTTGTCTAAATATACTTTAAGCTACTTAAACTGGATCAGTAACTAATTACAGTGATTCTATTGTAACTACTGAATATCTACTACTACTGATGATTGTATATATTAGTGTTCAACTATGAGGTTATGCAAAATACTTGCATATGCAGTTTGTTTTATTTTGTATTTTGATTGTGTTTTCTGGTGGTATGGTCATGGGGCCTTGTTTGTGTGTTACCATGGTGATGGATTTTTGGCGCAATTTTGATGTTTGTGATGGGTGGGGCTAGTGCTATATATTGCACACTTTGTTCACTTGCACTGTTGTCTGGTCTGAGGAAGGGGTCTGCGAACCCCGAAACGTTACCACAATAAAGATTTGAAGGTTTCTGAAACTAAATCCAGTGAGTGCAGTCCTTTATTGGATATAGACTATATATATATATATATATATATATATATATATATATATATATATATATATATATATATATATATATATATATATATATATATATATATATATATATATATATATACATACACACACACACACACAAAATCACATACACAGTATGTTCCGAGGTCACTGTAAGCTACTCAAACGCAAGATGGGTCTGTTAGGAGATCATGTGCCCACACATAACATGTCAGCTGGGTAAGCAACGAACTGAGCAGTGTTACAGGTGATGGTGTTCCACAAGCTATACACTCAGAAGCTGCTGCCGCTGGAAGGAACCACTGCTCACCAGCCCTATTTAATACCGAAGGTGCGGGCTAATACAGCACTGGTAAGTCACTGCCACCCCCCTTACCCGCATGTGGCGGCCGCAGAGCCCTACTGTACGTCATAGGTGACATCATAGTGGGCAGGGTTATAAAATCGCGTACTCTTGCTGTTTTTAAACTGCAGCGATTAATCGCGATTTTAAATCGCATATGCAATAAATCGTGCAGCCCTAATGCACGTGTAGTAAACTGATTAACACATTAAAATAGTGTCTGAAATAAGTAACAGAATTTTAATATAGTATGACAACTAAAAGCATATATACCAACATAAATAACAAAACTGAGTATACAGGGAAGTATCCTGATCTCTCTGAGAAGACACCCACAGATACCCCATTGATAGGAACATATCCTAAAAGCAGTAAATTACCAACCAATTCCCCCCTTGAAAAACAAATCCCACGCAACTGAGAGCGTTCCAAAGCTAAAGCGCTGAGGAAAAGTAAACAGACCAATTTAAGAAACAGAAATAAAATATTAAAGGGCCACTAAACCCAAAATCTTTCTTTCATGATTCAGATAGAGAATACAAATTTAAACAACATTACAATTTACTTCTATTATTTATTTTGCTTCATTTTTTAGATATCCTTAGTTGAAGAAAAAGCAATGCACATGGGTGAGCCAATCACACGAGGCTTTTATGTGCAGCAACCAATCAGCAGCTACTGAGCATATCTAGATATGCTTTTCAGCAAAGAATATCAAGAGAATAAAACAAATTAGACAATAGAAGTAAATTAAAAAGATGTTTAAAATTGCATTCTCTTTCTAAATCATGAAAGAAAGAATTTGGGTTTAATGTCCCTTTAATAGCAAAAATATAAAAAAAATTGTAAAAATGACAAGAAAACTAGTCTGTATTGATACAGATGAAGACTCATTTTTTTACCTTAAGAAATACTAAGTCCCCCCTCTAAGAGTAAAACCCTCCCACCCACCAAAATAAAAAAAAACTAACACTAAAAAATCCTAAACTACCCATTTCCCCATTGAAAAAAATGCTTCTAGTAAAGGTTATCACTGTTTTAGTGTTAACATTTTTCTCTGCACGTGCATGAGAAGCATAGCTAGATATTGTCAGGGCACCAGCATTTTAAATACTGCAGCTGCCCAGAACGCAAGTGGGTCTTGAATCATGTCAGCAATTAACAAATGTAATCATTACCAGATGGTACATGCAGCTTAGGCTCTCTGAGCAAATGCTAGTGCACAGTGCATACTCAAATACACTTTTGAAACAGCTATAGCGTTTATTAGAAGCATTTTTGCTAATACATGTATATTACAAAAATACCTTTATTCAAAACTGAAATGCATCCATGTGGATTCCAATTTTGGCTGGAATGTCCCTTTAAGTTTGACTGTACAGTCACTAGATTTCTCACAATGAAAATTCTCACCACTAGAAAGTTCATGTGTGGCATATAGATAACATTGTGCTCACTTTCATAGATTTACATAGGAGTCAGCACTGATTGGCTAAAATGCAAGTCTGTGAAAAGAGCTGAAATTAGGGGGTCGGTCTGCAGAGGTTTCGATACAAAAGTAATTACAGAGGTAAAAAGTATATTAATATTACTATGTACTGGGGAATGGGGACTAAAGGGGTTATCTATCTTTTTAAATAAATCTTTTGGAGTTGACTCTCCCTTTAATTGTCATTGAATGTCTATTGAATAATGGGTCAGAAAAACCTTATTTAAAGCGAATGTAAATTTTGATGCTAAAGTGCCCGGTTTTTAAAATTTTGATTAAAAACAGGGGCACTTTAATTTATCAAAATTTACATTTCACTCGTGTTCTGAAAAAAAACCTTACCTTTTAATCTTCACAGCAGCTCCAGCTTCCTCCACCCGTCGCAAAGCCTCTTCCTGGGTCTAAAATGAGGAATCCGGCTTCCTCCAATCATGGCGTTGAATCAGACACTGATTCCCCCGGGGGGGAAGCCGTGATTGGAAGATGACCTATCCATCATTTCTGACATCAGAAATGGCTTGCGACGACTGGAGGAAGCTGGAGCTGCTGTGAAGATTAAAAGGTAAGTTTTTCTACACAACAGGAGTGAAATGTAAATTTTCATGAATTAAAGTGCCCCTGTTTTTAATAAAAATTTAAAAAACTGGGCACTTTTGCATCAAAATTTACATTCACTTTAAATACCAGGTATTCTTGTTACAGTATCTGACCCAGCCACTTCCGCTGCAAGGCTATGCCACTGAGTATCCCTTCTGTGCCAGATAATATTTAACAAGCTGACTTCTTACTGGAATAAAGCCATTAATTCTGTGGCAGAACATCACTCGCACTGACTAGTCTGTGTTCTGTGCTTGCTAGAAGTTTTTTTTTCTCTCCGGCGCCTGTGATGTTCCTTACTACTTGTTCCTGTCAGTAACAAAGTCACATTTTCTAAAGAGAAGCATCACGTTAGCAAGTCCCCCCTCCCCCAGCATGCACCCTGTACTCACTCCAACTCAATTCCTCTACTTACTGGCTAAATGACATCACTGTGGATTTCTCCCCTTTTGCTAACAGTTCAGAAACTTTAGTTTCCATAACAACACAGTCCGACTCTATATGATGGCTTCCATTTGCAGAAGAAAAATATATTGTAAATATAGTAACATTTTGTTTAATCCCTCTTATTCTAGTTTAGTAGTGAAGCTACAGAAATAGAGCAGAGAAAACAGAGAAGGAAAAAAATAAAATACAAAATGTAAAAGCAATAACCCCACTACTGATTATTTAGTACAACAGCACACTAAACACACCCATTAAATATATATAGGCTCCTACCTATGGTCTACTGTAAATGACTAGCCTGCTGAACATAGCTAGGAGGTCGATATGACTAGGGGGATATATATATATATATATATATATATATATATACACACACACATACTGTACATAACTAGTATAACCATAGCCAAGTTTACATTATGTATATATTTACACATTTTAAAGAATTATTTTTTGGAATTCACTAACTGAATGAATGAACTGAGAGTATACTTCCAAATGACAGATGAAGGGTAAGGGCTAGATTTAGTAAAGCCCTACGGCTGCAAGTTCTCATAAGAACTTGCTCGTCGTAATTTATCAAGCAGCGGTCACCAGACCGCCGCTTCCCTAACCTCTGCGCCACCTCTAAGGTGGCGAAATTCAATCTCCTCAGTCTAGGCAGACCGAGGAGATTGACAGCTCCTGCCCGCGCTTGATTGGCTGTGCGCGGGCAGGGGGCGGGATTGCACGCGAGCGCAAAATTGCGCTCATGTGCAATGGCGAATACCTGCGGGTAATTTCACCCCGCCACAGGCGAGCTGAGGCATACAGGGGCGCGTATACGCTCCCCTGTCCGCCTCAGCTTTAATAAATCTAGCCCTAAGTGCCAACTTTTGAGCTGGAAACAGACAGGCAGAAAGTGGAGAAAAAAGAATTATGTTTAAAAGGACCACAAGACTTCCAAGTTACCTCCCTAGTTAGGAATTAGCTAAACACGACTGATGTTACCGGCAATTACTAGAATACTGGTGGGATATGGCTGATCTGCTGGATGGCAATTACTGGAATTCAGGTGGAACGGCTTTGTGCGCAGGAAAATCATTAGAATGAAAAATAATATTTAATAAAAAATAAAAAAATTAGAGAGGAGAGGAAGACAAATAGTGATGTAAGTCCATCTGAAGGAATTAGGAAAACTACTACAAAGAGACAGGTAAAGGGAAGAAAATAAATATAAGAGAGAAACATTTTTTTTTAAGATTTTCTTTTTATTATATACTTTAATTCCACTATTTCAAGCCAAGACTATACCAAACTCCGCTGGCTTTAGAATGGAAGCATCTTCCGCTGAGCAGCGCGCCGGGCGGTAGGAGCTAAAAATAAAAAATCTAGCTAAGCAAGTTGCGCAGTACTACGCATTGTGCGTAGGGAGATTGTAATTTAACTCCTCCTTCGGTTTTCACTGATGTCCAACCCGGCACGACGGGGGTGACACCATCAGAGTCGATTTATTCCTATTTGATGGTGTCACGGACCACCAACATCTTCTCGAGGACCACCAACACGACTTAAATTAAAATATACAATTAAACTCATATAAATACTGACAAAACAAAATAGTGCTCCATAACATGTGGGATACAACTCCTGCCTCTAGGAGGAGTCCAAGGGGCCCATTTATCAAGTTCCGGATGGAGCTTGAGGGCCCTGCAGGCTCGCCAGAAACAGCAGTTATGAAGCAGCAGTCTGAAGACCGCTGCTCCATAACCTGTCCGCCTGCTCTGAGCAGGCGGACAGACATCGCTGCAATTCAACCTGATCGAGTACGATCGGGTTGATTGACACCCCCTGATGGCGGCCAATTGGCCGCGAAGCTGCAGGGGGAAGCATTGCACCAGCAGGTCACAAGAGCTGCTGGTGAAATGCTGAATACGAAGAGCGTATTGCTTTCTGCATTCAGTGGGGTCTGGCGGACCTGATCCGCACTGTCGGATCAGGTCCGCCAGACCTTTGATAAATATCCCCCCAAGAATCCACCAAGAGCTTCAATCCCTTCCACCTCCCCTCTCTTCTCAATTTAACGTATAGCCAAGCAGAGAAAAGTAAATTGATATGTAGGAAAGACAAAGGCAGAGTCTAAAGAGGTGGAAATTGGAATTGTTGCCCAAAAATATTAAAATGGGCAGGGCCTATGGACTATCATTGTTCCGAAAGAAAATAATTTATCAGGTAAATATTTTTTTTTTTCTTTCGTATAATGATGATAGTCCATAGGGCTACATAACGTGGGATTTAATAACCAAAACTGAGAGTCCATGTTAAGGAAAGGGAGGGACAGTCTAAGGCAGTTCCCAGTTACTGGATCCTGCGGCCTGAAGAAATTTCCTGCCAAAACCCGTTTCTGAAGAACCAACAAAACATTTAGGGCCAGATTATGAGTGGAGCGCTAATAGTTACGTCCAAGCGAAAAGGGGTTAATCGCGGGTGTTTGTGCTCATCTGGTTTTTTGCACGTATTACAAGTTGAAAGTAACCAAGATTGCTTGAGTGCAATTGAAGTTAACGCTCATCGGGATATTGTGTCCTCACTGTTTCGAGAAACAAAAAAGTTTCACAAAGAACATCAAAAATACATTACAAAGTATAGTTTCACTCATATTAACACCATCTAATAAAAAATATTCAAAAAAATATTGCACAAAAAAGTTATAAGGGCTCAAAGATATGAGATCTAAGGTGTTAGAAAACAAACGCAGGCAAAGGGCTTTAACAATGAGATACCTACATACAGTATCCCACAAAAGTGAGTACTCGCCTCACATTTTTGTAAATATTTTATTATATCTTTTTATGTGACAACACATAAATGTGACAACACTGAAGAAATGACACTTTGCTACAATGTAAAGTAGTGAGTGTACAGTCTGTATAACAGTGTAAATTTGCTGTCCCCTCAAAATAACTCAACACACAGTCATTAATGTCTAAACCGTTGGTAACAAAAGTGAGTACAAATTGGGCCCAATTAGCCAATTTCTCTCCCGGTGTCATGTGACTCGTTAGTGTTACAAGGTCTCAGGTGTGAATGGGGAGCAGGTGTGTTAAATTTGGTGTTATCGCTCTCACACTCTCTCATACTGGTCACTGGAAGTTCAACATGGCACCTCATGGCAAATAACTCTCAGAGGATCTGAAAAAAAGAACTGTTGCTTTACATAAAGATGGCCAAAACTATAAGAAGATTGCCAAGACCCTGAAACTCTGAAACTGAACTGCAGCACGGTGGGCAGACACTTGTAATCTGGCCCTTAAACGTAAAACTGAGTCAATTACTAAGGCTAACACTGAAGCCATCTGACCTGTTAGGGAACAAGCAAACTAGAATCTTGACCGAATTTCAAGGAACTTGAATATAAAGCTCAACACTCTGGAAAAGTTTCTGAAAATAACACGGACAAAAACGTATCTGGCAAGAATAACTACTGTATCCTAATAAAAACCTATTCGAAAAAGGATATTCACAGGAAAGCAGAAAAGTCAGCAGTTCTTCTGCAAAGATATAGCAAGGAAGAAATAAACCTTAATTACTTACTCTTCTGAAAGGAGAACCATAACTTACAAGCTCTAAACAAATGCTTGTAATTTCAAGAAGTTTATCGGAAACGTCGCCTCCAGAGGATACCAGACTCCTAGCGCTCCTTGAGACCCCCAGTCATTGGTGCAATCCAGAAGACTGACATTAGTATTGAGTAGTTTACTTTAAGTGGCTGTCAATGTTATGCAAATAAATATGCACTTAGAAACATGAGTGAATCATTCCAATTATAACTTGCTTAGAAGAGTATTAAGAATGCATTATACATGAAGGAATATACACATATATATATATATATATAACATTATGTGAAGACTTGTACCATACACAGCTTAGCAAAATCAGCTATAGTTTAAATATCAAGAGCTTGCAGCTATATATGCACATACTCTCTCAGTGATAAGCTTGGTCAATTCTCATATAAACTTATTCGTTAAGGAATAATGGCGTTAAATTGCACTAAGAATAAAACCTCTATCCTGGGGAGGAGAGGGGGGGTACTGAGGGACAAGTTCCTGCAACACCTGAGAGTAGTTATGGCTGAAATCCCATAGGGAGATACTATGCACATAATAGGGTATTCATAAGTCCCTGTATCATTCAGCTGTTGTGAAATCTCTTCTGTTTCTTCTTTGTGAATGATAAATCCCAGGGAAAAGAAGTTTTTACATTAATCTGATATTCCAAACATTAATCCATAAGCAAGTAGTTGGAGCACCTCTATTCTCAATCTTCTCCTGTGAGGCCAAGAAGAGAACTGAGGATAAATGGTAGTTGGGAGGGATTAAAGCTTTTGGCCTCCTCCTACTGGCAGGAATTATATCCCACATATTATGAAGCACCATGGACTATCATCATTATACGAAAGAAATAAGACATATAAATATATACATATACTGACATATAAAGGTATATGGTTTATGAACATGTATTTGACTGCAAAAAGGCTATAATATATATATATATATATATATATATATATATATATATATATACACACATACAGGGAGTGCAGAATTATTAGGCCAGTTGTATTTTTGAGGATTAATTTTAATATTGAACAACAACCATGTTCTCAATGAACCCAAAAAACCCATTAATATCAAAGCTGAATAGTTTTGGAAGTAGTTTTTAGTTTGTTTTTAGTTATAGCTATTTTAGGGGGATATCTGTGTGTGCAGGTGACTATTACTGTGCATAATTATTAGGCAACTTAACAAAAAACAAATATATACCCATTTCAATTATTTATTTTTACCAGTGAAACCAATATAACATCTCAACATTCACAAATATACATTTCTGACATTCAAAAACAAAACAAAAACAAATCAGTGACCAATATAGCCACCTTTCTTTGCAAGGACACTCAAAAGCCTGCCATCCATGGATTCTGTCAGTGTTTTGATCTGTTCACCATCAACATTGCGTGCAGCAGCAACCACAGCCTCCCAGACACTGTTCAGAGAGGTGTACTGTTTTCCCTCCTTGTAAATCTCACATTTGATGATGGACCACAGGTTCTCAATGGGGTTCAGATCAGGTGAACAAGGAGGCCATGTCATTAGATTTTCTTCTTTTATACCCTTTCTTGCCAGCCACGCTGTGGAGTACTTGGACGCGTGTGATGGAGCATTGTCCTGCATGAAAATCATGTTTTTCTTGAAGGATGCAGACTTCTTCCTGTACCACTGCTTGAAGAAGGTGTCTTCCAGAAACTGGCAGTAGGACTGGGAGTTGAGCTTGACTCCATCCTCAACCGGAAAAGGCCCCACAAGCTCATCTTTGATGATACCAGCCCAAACCAGTACTCCACCTCCACCTTGTTGGCATCTGAGTCGGACTGGAGCTCTCTGCCCTTTACCAATCCAGCCACGGGCCCATCCATCTGGCCCATCAAGACTCACTCTCATTTCATCAGTCCATAAAACCTTAGAAAAATCAGTCTTGAGATATTTCTTGGCCCAGTCTTGACGTTTCAGCTTGTGTGTCTTGTTCAGTGGTGGTCGTCTTTCAGCCTTTCTTACCTTGGCCATGTCTCTGAGTATTGCACACCTTGTGCTTTTGGGCACTCCAGTGATGTTGCAGCTCTGAAATATGGCCAAACTGGTGGCAAGTGGCATCTTGGCAGTTATTTTGCGCCTTGGTTTTTCCACACGCTTCTTGCGACCCTGTTGACTATTTTGAATGAAACGCTTGATTGTTCGATGATCACGCTTCAGAAGCTTTGCAATTTTAAGAGTGCTGCATCCCTCTGCAAGATATCTCACTATTTTTTACTTTTCTGAGCCTGTCAAGTCCTTCTTTTGACCCATTTTGCCAAAGGAAAGGAAGTTGCCTAATAATTATGCACACCTGATATAGGGTGTTGATGTCATTAGACCACACCCCTTCTCATTACAGAGATGCACATCACCTAATATGCTTAATTGGTAGTAGGCTTTCGAGCCTATACAGCTTGGAGTAAGACAACATGCATAAAGAGGATGATGTGGTCAAAATACTCATTTGCCTAATAATTCTGCACTCCCTATGTATATATATATATATATATATATATATATATATATATATACATATATATACATACACACACACACACACACAGTATCCCACAAAAGTGAGTACACCCCTCACATTTTTGTAAATATTTAATTATATCTTTTCATATGACAACACGATGCTACAATGTAAAGTAGTGAGTGTACAGCCTGAATAACAGTGTAAATTTACTGTCCCCTCAAAATAACTCAACACACAGACATTGTGTACACCCCTAAGTGGAAATGTCCAAATTGGGCCCAATTAGCCATTTTCCCTCCCCGGTGTCATGTGACTCGCTAGTGTTACAAGGTCTCGGTTGTTAATGGGGAGCAGGTGTGTTAAATTTGGTGTTATCACTCTCACACTCTCTCATACAGGTCACTGGACGTTCAACATGGCACCTCATGGCAAAGTGGAAATGTCCAAATTGGGAAACACAACAATGACGTATATGCACCTTGGTGAGACACAGCTGTTTGTTATAGAGCCTTACGTTTGCTGGCTCATGAGGAAAATCAGGTAATATTTAGGACTCAGTAGGGGTATGTTGTACATATGTTTTTTGCTTCCATGTGAACAATGCCTCTGTGTGGGGCAGAAACCTTATGGAGTCATAGTATTTGGATATGCAATAAAAAGGTGTTGGATCCTTTCTCTGAGTGCCTACTTTTATTTGAGAATCCATTATGATTTACAGCGGATCCGGATTTTCAGATGCCGTACATTTGATGTTATTTAGTAGCGAACCGAGTTGATGGCTGTCGTTAGTGAGTGCTGATCTGTTTTGTCGAATATATGTGTGTGTGTGTGTGTGTATATATATATATATATATATATATATATATATATATATATATATATATATGTGTGTGTACACCTATACCTGTACATCTATTCTTATAGACGAGGAAGGTAAGGTAAGTATGGGTTTGGGGGGTTAAATACAGCGTATTTAAATTAATTTTTTCTTTTGCAGGTGTCGCTAGGTTACAAAATCCTGCATACAGTGCAGAATTATGTAACATTAATTTGCATGTTGACTGGCTCTTTAATATTAGCTAAAATTGTAGTCGGGTGAATGGTAAAATCAGCAGGGTGGTGCACCCGCTAAAAAGATCCTGGGGAGAACACTTGTGTGTGTATTGTATAACAGTGAGTGTGGTGTGTGTTATACGAGAGTGTATGTGGTATGAGAGTGTGTGGTGTGTGTGTTGTATGAGAGTGTGTGCATTGTATGAGAGTGTGTGTGGTGTGTGTGTAGTATGAGAGCGTGTGTTGTATGAGAGTATGTGTGTTGTATGAGAGTTTGTGTGCGTGTGTTGTATGAGAGTGTGTGTGTTGTATGATAGCATGTGTGGTGTGTGTGTGGTGTGTGTGTAGTATGAGAGCGTGTGTATTGTATGAGAGTGTGTGTGTAGTATGAGAGCGTGTGTGTAGTATGAGAGTGTGGGTGTTGTATGAGAGCATGTGTGTTGTATGATAGCATGTGTGGTGTGTGTGTGTGTGTTGTATGAGAGTGTATGTGCGTGTGTTGTATGAGAGCGTGTGTGTTGTATGATAGAATGTGTGGTGTGTGAGTGTTGTGTGTGTTGAATGATAGCATGTGTGGTGTGTGCGTGTGTTGTATGAGAGCGTGTGTGTTGTATGAGAGTGTGTGTGGTGTGTGTGAGTTGTATGATAATGCGTGTGTTGTATGAGAGCGTGTGTGTTGAATGATAGCATGTGTGGTGTGTGTGTGTTGTATGAGAGTGTGTGTGGTGTGTGTGTGAGTTGTATGATAATGTGTGTGTTGTATGAGAGCGTGTGTGTTGAATGATAGCATGTGTGGTGTGTGTGTGTTGTATGAGAGTGTGTGTGGTGTGTGTGTCTGCTTTACCCAGGACAGGAGCGTGCTACATGTAGTTCAATGGGACGACCGATTTCACTGTGATTAGATAATGCGACCATGACAGGTTAAAGAAACCAGAAGAGCAGAAGAGGCTGGCGATGAAGGTAACTAGTTTGGGAGGTTAAATCTTTAAATTACTTTTTTCGATTGCAGGTGTCGCTAGGTTAAGGTTACATAATGTTGCACATAGTGCAGAATTATGTAACATTAATTTAAACGTTGACTGGTCCTTTAATATTGGCTAAAATTTTAGTCGGGTGCTCGGTAAAATCAGCTGCGCAGTGCACCCACTAAAAAGGTCCTGGGGAGAACACTGGTGTGTGTGTGTGTTGCATGACAGTGTGTGTGTTGTAACAGTGTGCGTTTTATGAGAGTTAGCGTGGTGTGTTTGTGTGTTGTATGAGAGTGTGTGTGTTGTGTGTGTGTTGGTGTTGTATGAGAGTGTGTGTGTGGTGTGAGTTGTATGACATTGGCCTCTATTTATCAAGCCGTCAACGCAAATATGCTGGAATTCCGCAGCATATTTGTGGCGAGGCTGATTCGCCATAGTTATCAAGCCCTACAGACCGGCAAAAGTAGAATTTAGTGACGTAACATACGATCCGCCGACACAGATCGATGCTTACATCACTCCAGATGTTTCGAACGCAAGTTCGGCACAATCTGACTACTTTTGGTAGTTATCAAAGAACAACCAGGTACGCTCGCCACTATTCCGGCCCAGCGTACCTGGTTTTCAATCCGCCGCCCTGGAGGCGGCGGATCCCATAGGAATCAATGGGAGTCTGACAGCAGTGAAAGCTTATGTTCGCTGCTGCCCGATATCCCATTGATTCCTATGGGAAGTGTCTGCACCTAACACCCTAACATGTACCCCTAAACACCCCTAATCTGCCCCCCTACATTGATCCCAATGACAAAACGACAAATGACGGTTCCTTTAAATGACGTCATCCAAGATGGCGTCCCTTGAATTTCGATTGGCTGATAGAATTGACTTGTTCCGATCAGCCAATAGAATGCGAGGTCAATCCTATTGGCTGATTGCATCAGCCAATAGGATTTTTTCTACCTTAATTCCGATTGGCTGATAGAATTCTATCAGCCAATCGGAATTCAAGGGACGCCATCTTGGATGAAGTCATTTAAAGGAACCGCCATTCGTCGTTTAGTCATCGGGATCGATGGATGCTCCGCGTCGGATGGAAGAAGATAGAAGATGCCGCCTGTTTGTAATTAAGTATAGGGTAGGGAATTTTATTATTTTGGGGGGGGATTTTTTATTTTATTAGGGGGCTTAGATTAGGTGTAATTAGTATAAAATTCTTGTAATTTTTTTTTATTTTCTGTAATTTAGTGTTAGTTTTTTTTTTGTACTTTAGTTAATTGTAATTAGTTTTATTTAACTGTAGTTAATTTATGTAATTAATTTAATGATAGTGTAGTGTTAGGTGTAATTGTAACTTAGGTTAGGTTTTATTTTACAGGTAATTTTGTCTTTATTTTAGCTAGGTAGTTATTAAATAGTTAATAACTATTTAATAACTATTGTACCTAGTTAAAATAAATACAAAGTTGCCTGTAAAATAAAAATAAATCCTAAAATAGCTACAATGTAATTATTAATTATATTGTAGATATCTTAGGGTTTATTTTATAGGTAAGTATTTAGTTTTAAATATGAATTATTTACTATAATATGAATATTTATTTAGATTTATTTTAATTATATTTAAGTTAGGGGGTGTTAGGGTTAGACTTAGGTTTAGGGGTTAATAACTTTAATATAGTGGCGGCGGTGTAGGGGGGGCAGGATAGCGGTTAATATGTATAATGTAGGTGGCGGTGGGCTCTGGGAGCGGCGGTTTAGGGGTTAAAAAAATGTATTTAGTTGCGGCAGGGTCAGGGATCGGTAGGATAGGGGTTAATAACTAATGTAGGTGGCGGCGGTATAGGGGGCGGCAGATTAGGGGTTAATATGTATAATGTAGGTGGCGGCAGGGTCCGGGAGCGGCGGTTTAGGGGTTAATATATTTATTATAGTTGCGGCGGGGTCCGGGAGCGGCAGTTTAAGGGTTAATAAATTTATTTAGGTGCGGGGGGCTCCGGGAGTGGCGGTATAGGGGTAAAACAGTATAGTATAGTGTGGGTGCTTAGTGACAGGCTAGCAAAAAAGCTGCGAATAAGCCGATGAGCAGCAAGATCGATGACTGTTAGTTAACAACAGTCCGCTGCTCATCGCACTGTACTTGGTGCGCAGCTTTTTGACAGTTTTCTTCATAAATTTGGCGAATGTATTCAGGTCCGCGGCGGTGATGTTAGGCGAGCTTAGGCGAGCGTATTGGGGCCGTTGTGTGTTATACGAGAGTGTGTGTTGTGTGTGTGTTGTATGCTATGAGAGTGTGTGTGGTGTGTTTGTGTGTTTTATGACTGTGTATGGTGTGTTATAAAAGAGTGTGTGTCGTGTTTTGTATAAGAGTGTGTGTGTGGTGTGTGTGTGTTGTATGACAGCGTGTGTGGTATGAGAGTGTGTGTGTACATTTTATGAGATTGTGTGTGATGTGTGTTAGATGAGTGTGTGTGGTGTGTATGTGTTGTATGAGAGTGTGTGTAATATATGACAGTGTGTGTATTATATGAGAGTGTGTGGTGTATGTTGTATGACAGTGTGTGTGGTGTGCGCTATACGAGAGTGTGTGTGGTGTGTGTGTTGTATGAGAGTATGTGTGTGCTGTATGAGAGTGTGTGTGGTGTGTATGTTGTATGAGAGTATGTGTGTGCTGTATGAGAGTGTGAGTGGTGTGTGTGTTGTATGAGAGTATGTATGTGTTGTATGAGAGCATGTGTGTTGTATGAGAGCATGTGTGTTGTATGAGAGCATGTGTGTTGTATGAGAGTATGTATGTGTTGTATGAGAGCATGTGTGTTGTATGAGAGTATGTATGTTTTGTATGAGAGCATGTGTGTTGTGTGTTTTGTATGGTATGAGACTGTGTGTGTTTTATGATAGTGAGTTGGTGTTATTACCTTTTACGACACTTTCAAGTTTGACTACAATCAGGAATAAAATACTCACAATTTAGTCACTTTGCCAAAAATTGCAGATATCTTGTTTTATATTATTCAGAAATTTTTAGACCAAGCATAAAAATAGGGTCCCTCATCGGTTAACGTGACTGAAGAGCTTGTGTAAAGGATAAGGGTTAAAAAAATGGACATCAAACATAACATAAATAAATTAAAAGAATATGTTACATTCACATATACACTAACTAATAAAAAACAGTCACAAAAATATTAATAAAAACATTATATAAGGGTTAAAATGTATATGGTATATGACAAGGTGTTTGAATAGAAAGGGATATATTGTATGCATATGTGTCCAAATATGTGTATGGGTGTATTTATGTATATATATTCATACATTTATCACAGGTATACACACATGTATATACAAGGTGCCAAGCCGGGTTTACCACACTGCTATTGGCTAAGAGGTGAAACCGTCACCTCTCAAGCAAAACAGCATTATGCCGTGGGCTGCCTGAGCAGCTCAATGCGGCAAACTCTTTAAACAAATAAAGGAGCTTTCTGCATGAATCTTATACGTCATGAATAAAAATGTCCCCTATATTTGTTCCAATGGTCAATCCTAGCATTTCACAAACGCTAGGATTGACTTTCACTTTAATCATTTGTAAATATTAGATACTTATTCTAAATTTTGAAATACAGCACTCAAGTGCTGGTTGGAATTAATTTTTGTGTTTAAAACACCATTGGGCCACGCTAGGGCTGCACAATTAATCGCATATGCAATTTAAAACCGTGATTAATTGCCGCGAATTAAAAACTGCAAGAGTACGCAATTTTTTTCGATTTTTTTTTTCTCTGTTCATCATGAAAACGGAGACAGAGAGGAAGGTTGAGAGTCAAAGAAACATCCCCCATGTTGTCCTGGACAGTCACTCAGCTAAATGACTAACACATGAAGCAGTTTGCATTGTACTACCTTTACTGCACTTAGAAACACAAATCATGCTGATGAACAGTCAGCACTTTTCAGGTTTCTCCATGGACTCTGCTTCATATTTTACTTATACCACAGCTAGACTGACTACCCAAGAAAACATGGACAATGTGGTAAGAACTGGACAGCTAATTTCATTTCAATTAGCTTTTTATGTGTTGAGTTCACTTGTTTGTATTATGTACTCTAACTATAACTGTTCTTAGTGTTCTGTTATGTACTACAGAATAGCTGTGTGATGTAATATAACAGGCTGCAGGATGTCAGAATTGACCTTGTCAATGCCACATCCCTCATGTTTGCCTGGACAGTCACTCATCTAAATGAATAACAAATGCAGCAGTGTGTTCATTGTACTACCTTTACTGCACATATACACAAATCATACTGCTGTAAAATCAGCACTTTTCAGGTTTCTCCATGCTTACACTGCTTCATATGTTAATTGTACCACAGCTAGACTGGCTTCTCAAGAAAATATGACAATGTTGTGTCAGAAGACCTAAGAACTGGCTAGTGTCTACTATGTAACCACAGCACAGGCAGCTAATTTTATTTTAACTATTTTGTGGTTTGTATTTTTATGCTCCCAGAGTGAATTGGACATTGAGAAACATTACATTAAGATTCTGTAGTGTTAAATACATTTATTTAGTGTTATAGTCATTTATAAGAAAATTGTGATTAAAAATCGCAATCGCGATTTTTTGGGGTCCAAAATCGCGATTTTTATTTTTGCCCATATCGCCCAACCCTAGGCCACGCTAAAGAGAATTGCATATCATGGAGAGATATATACCTTATGTATTTTCATAATGAAATCAGTGGCCCTTTGAAAATATCAGTTACTAATTAAAAATTGTGAATTACAGCACCAATGCCAGTGCTATCATCACTTTCTGTGCCCAAAACACCATTGACCTGGCCAAAAACAATTCTATATCATGGAGGGGGATCTAGCCTACATATATTTATTGTAAACCAGTGGCCAAATGGTCATTAAGCCTTTGAAAATATCAGTTTACTTATTCAAAATTGTAATATTATTGAAATAAAACCTATATTTTTATTTTAAACTCAATTTAAAGCTGTCTGACAAAAAAATCTGAAGAAACCAACTTCTATGAATAAGAAACCAAATACCACAAATAAGTTCTAATAAACTTCTATATCTTCAATTTTAATCATTTTATAATGACTATGTTTTAAACTTCTGAGTTCCTGCAGTGTGGTACTAGGTATGTACATTCAAGTGATTTAGTATAAGTGTATCATGTATGGTCCCTTTAATTTGATACCTTTAGATTGTGTATGCAGACCAGAATGCAGTATTTTTCCATTGTGAGAGCAACATTTTTGATACCTATTCTACAGAATTAAAGGGATATAGAACACAATTTTTTTATGATTCAGATAGAGCATGTAATTTTAAGCACCTTTCTAATTTACTCTTATGATCAATTTTTCTTCGTTCTCTTTTGTATCTTTATTTGAAAAGGAAGAAATGTAAGCTTAGGAACCAGACCATTTTTGGATCAAAACCCTGGGTAGTGCTTGCTTAATGGTGTGCACATTTAATCATCAACCAGCAAGCGCTACACAGGTGGTGAACCAAAAATGGACCGCCGTCTCCTAAGCTTACATTCCTGCTATTTAAAAAAAAAAATATATGAAGAGAATGAAGAAGAATGTATAATAGTAGTAAATTAGAAAGTTGCTTAAAATTGCATGTTCTATCTGAATCATGAAAGAAAAAATGTGGGTTTCATATCCTTTTAAGCTGGTCTTCTCACTACCTAAATGAACTATTTAGATAACTTAAATATGTTATCCCCTTGAGCTTGCTGCTTTAAATAATGGCCTGTATGTAAAATCTGTTCAATGTTCCATAGAGGTGTTAAAGCATAAGTCAATGGAAACTAAAGTACTATCACACAAGGATGGTTTTAATTCAATGTAGCATACACAATGGCATAGCAAGGTGGTGAATGACACATATGTAAAAGGGAGAACTGATGCATAAGTATTTCCCATCCTGGTCAAAGTAATTACAGCTTCCAAATTCACTTACCTGAGTAACCACAACAAATCACTGAAGCACATTAGGTTGCTTGTTGCACACAGAGGAGACAGAGCACTTTCTGTAAAATCCAAGGGGCAGACAGTAGACCAAGCTGCTGCTGCTTCCCAAAGTAGCACAGGACCGAGCTGCTCCCTAAAGTAGCACAGGACCCAGATGCTCCCTAGAGTAGCTCAGGACCCAGATGCTCCCTAGAGTAGCTCAGGACCCAGTTGCTCCCTAGTCTAGCACAGGACCTAGGTGCTCCATAGTGTAGCTCAGGACGCAGCTGCTACATAGAATAGCACAGGACCCAGCTGCTCCTTAGTGTAGCAGAGGTCCCAGCTGCTCCCTAGATTAGCACAGGACCCAGCTGTTCCCTAGTGTAGCATAGGACCCAGCTGTTCCCTAGAGTAGCACAGGACCCAGCTGTTCCCTAGAGTAGCACAGGACCCAGCTATTCCCTAGAGTAGCTCAGGACCCAGCTGCTCCCTAGTCTAGCACAGGACCTAGGTGCTCCATAGTGTAGCTCAGAACGCAGCAGCTACCTAGAGTAGCACAGGACTTAGCTGCTCCTTAGTGTAGCACAGGTCCCAGCTGCTCCCTAGTGTAGCATAGGACCAGCTGCTCCCTAGAGTAGCATAGGGCCCAGCTGCTCTCTAGAGTAGCATAGAACCCAGCTGCTCCCTATAATAGCACAGGATTTAGCTGTTCCCTAGTGTAGATCAGGACCCAGCTTCTCCCTAGAGTAGTTCAGGAGAAAGGACCTAGCTTTTCCAATATTTAAGACACTCTACTGACTTGCCTTTTATCTAACAACTGGCAGCTCTTAGCCATATGTAGCTGAGGGCAGCAGGAGCCATCTAGAAATAAAAAGGTAGGAGACTGAGATAAAGTAAAAAGGTCAATTTGGATATAAATGTGATTATGAGATTTAACCAGTGCTGTGCTCGCTGCTCACTTTTTGGATCATGTGACAGTTCTCTAGCTTTAGTTATATGACCAAAAGATAAAGAGAGGGCATAGTTAAAGTAAATGTAAACTTTCATCAATTAGTGCCCGGTTTTTAAAAATACTATTAAAAACAGGGGCACTTTCATTGATGAAAGTTTACATTGCACCGGATTTTACAAATACTTACCTTTTACTTCTTCAAAGCCGGATCGGCATCCCCCGCCTGCAGGTCCTCTGTAAATACGTCACCAATGACGAAACCGTTTTCCTCCAATCACGGCTTCCCCCACAGAGGGCTCGCTTCCATTGAGTCGTTATTCAGTTTGCGTGCACTCGCAAACCGTTAAATATTCTGTCGAAACAATATCGTTTATCGACTGTTTCCAATGGCGCGTTATACCTCAATATCGGCAGCTGGACTCCGGCTGCCGAAAAAATCTTTGCGTCCCATAGAAAGTAATAGAAGTCGTTAATCGATAAATTATACCAGGTTTCCAATGAAAGTGCTAACCGTTAATACACTGTCGGAGGCTGTCGATACATTGAGAAATATTACACCCAGCTCAACTAGGTGTAAAAGAGGAAAATTGTGCTTTTGAGACCTAATTTTCTATTGAAATTATAAAACTTGCAAATAATGCAAGTGTTTTAATGTAGAAATAAATTGTTATAAGTAATATTTATTGTTGTCTCATGTATAGAAATAGTTGAACTTATATTCTAATAGAAATATCAGTATATATTTAAATATAATAATATATGCAAGAACATATCTACAGAATGCAAACTAGACCTATGCCTAGGGCAGCAAAACATATTACTTATATTTATGAAGTGGTAAATATAATTAAATTAAAAAATAGTATTTGATTATTAAAAATATGGATAAGTGTATCTTTATTTTTCTTGAGAGGTGATCACCGGTAAGGAGCACGGACGTTAAACGTAAATTCTATAGCGTAAGGTCGGGTTACCTTAGCAACTAATTGATTTTCAAGAAATCCGACATCAGATAGAAGCGTTAACACAACGTTAATTTTCAGTTACACGAAAAGAGCGACTACACGCTATCCGCAAAATATTTAAATGGAAACCTGGTATCATTATATATAGTCATCCAATTTAAAGGGACATAAAACAGGTTGAGATCTGTGCATATCCAAAATGGGCTAATTCATTAAAATAGTTTGCATAAAAAATTGTTTAAAAATTGCTGGCAAGTATTTTAAAATAATTTTCAAAAATAAGCAAAATGAATAACATAGTTAAGCTGCCTGGAGCAGCTAACTCCACCCCCCTTATCAGTGTTTAGACACAGGCATTGTATTTTAACTGAGTTCACAGCTTCTAGGCAGCTCCATCAGATAATCCCAATGCACTTTAGCATTCTACCAAAAGAACAATAGATATAGATACAGCCATAGAAGGAAATATGTGGGGGAGTTAGAGCTTTACAATTCAGAAACTAAAAAGTAAAGGGTTAATGGCGAGGCACTGCAGTATAAAGTAATTGCAGGTAAAGTAATTAAAGTACATATTATTATATTTTGTCTCTAACCCAACTTGTTTTATGTCCCTTTAATCCACACATTATTCTATTTAAAAGGACAGTCTAGAAACAATACTTATTCTTTATTATTTATTGTTACATAGCAGACTTGTAAGAAGTACATTCAACTTTTTAATAATCATGATTTTCTGAAAATGGCCACCAAGCTCCACCCCCAAAACTTTCTTCTTATCCAGTTAGTTGTTTTCTTGTAAGACAGTCTAGCAGTGCACATTTAATATTCTTCAGTTAGCTATTTCATATTGCACACTCACAAATCAGCATGCGCGATTAGGAAAACTTATTTACGATTCGATCATGATTGGACACACTTAACATACCAAAATATGAGCTTTGCGGACATTTTCGGGCCCCTAACAAACTATAAATATTTAAATAATAAATAGTTAATCACAGCACCACTAAAGCATTCTATCCACTGTCGAAAAAATAAGTAAAAGATTGTATATATATTTAGGGTGCAAGAGTTTAGTAAAACCTCCAATTCTACCATCTACAAATAACAAAAAAGGGAACTCAGCACACCTCAATTTAGCAAAAGTGTAAATGCAATGAGGCAGCTCACTGAACCGCTTGTCGATACAAGGACTTTGATGCAAAAAGATTACAGAAAAGAGCCGTTGTTCCATAAAGACATAAGACCGAATCAAGTGTTTGTTCTCCCGTCCGCACGAGTGGATAAAAGTCGGGGGCATCTCCATTTATTCAAAAGGATATGAAATCGCAAGTATTATAAAGCTAATTAACATGCATGTTCTAACTGGCCAGCTTCTATACTAATACAGACGCAATACAGATGATTGGTGATACACTTGCTGATTCAACACACGGCTTCTACCACATTAGAGACGCTATAATTCATTAACACTCTAATACTGGGAAGTGTTAGAAACTTTATGTATATGTTACAACATGAACTGTTAGAATAGTTAAGCACCGATACCCGGGCTGAATACTACCCAACCGCAAGTGTGGTTTAAAGAGGGGAACTTGGAAAGAGCCTTGGAGTATATTGAGTGTTAACATAAAGTTGAATGCATATGCTGGATGAACTAACGGCTTTTTGTCTTGTTCTGCACTAACCCATAAATGTGCTTATACTCATCATAAAAAGGTGTATGCTGAACAAGGGAATGATTACAGAGTTCAAAATGTTATTCAAATCTCATGCCTAAGAAGATACATTTGTAATCGAAAAGAATCTTTTTACAGCAACTATATCTGAAAAATTGCATCAAAGATTTTATATTCAAAATAACTGTGAAAGTTCTGCATGTCTAAGGGACTGTTCATTTTTTCATCTATATGAACTTTCTAAGACATAAATAGCGGTTTTTTGAGAGCCTTGACTGATTCTTCCAGGGACGCCTGTGTTGAATCCAATTGTTTTATGAATGAAAGTGGTTTGCATGTGTGGATGGACTGAAAGTTGTGGATTCATACCATAGAATTGTATTTAGATACTTTATAATAAATTGCATTTACACTTTTGCTAAATTGAGGTGTGCTGAGTTCCCTTTTTTGTTATAAATATTTAAACGTTTCATGTAAACTTACAAGCTTATAAATGTGGGCCAGTTGCAGGATGCTTCGCTGGTATGCAACAATAAGTCATCAAAATTATTTATTGGGTCTAGACTGTCCATCTAAATAAGTGCCAGTCACCCGCTACCTTTTACCATGTGCTGCAGGAGTCTACTCTCCCCAAGTTGTCACAGGAGAGGCAGGGACAGTCAGAGCGGGAGCGGCACCATTGAGAGCGCTACTAAGCTGAGCACCTTGCTGTGACACGTGAGTCACATCCATGCATCCGACTGAGGCAACAAGCACTGCAGCAGCAGTGAGTTAGTCAGAGGAGCGGCCAGGCGGCCAAACAGCCCTGAATCTCCCAGGGACATCACAGAACAAATAAATACCCAGGACAAATAGTAAAAAAATCCCGGGATTTTCCTTTGAGATTCAGGACTGTTGGCAACTATGGGGCTGCAGCTTTGTTCTTCCCGGGAGACTCCAGAAAGAGCCGGCTGTCATCTCCCCATACTGCTTCTGCAGCATTTTCGGGGTTCAGTCTCTTTTAGCCCAGCATTGCAGGTCCCCACCAGCGTGGTCACTAAACACCACTGGTTTTCAAACCTCAGGCCTCCCTAACAGGCCACATTTTGAGGATATCTAAACTAGAGCACAGGTGAAACTATCAGTTGATTATTAAACATGGTAATTCTACCTGCTCTCACCCAAGGTAATCCAGAAAACCTGGACTGTTGGGGTGGCTTGAGGAAAGGTTTGAAAACCACTAACGGCTAAGGACCTTTTGGACCCCTCACAGGTAAGTCCACAGCTCTAAACATCAACATTGCAGGATTCAGAACATTTAGAAATCTCTACTGGATTTTACTTCTTGCATCTGGATTTGTTTTACATAAGCTAGCAAAGAGTCCAGCCTTTTCTCCAATCTCCACTGGTGAGCTGTCAACAGCTGCTGAAGCTAACATAGCAGCAATGCCTCCTCCAAGAAATATAGTCCCAGGAATCCAAGACCGAGGAGTTTTTCATTGAATTCAGGCAACGACAGATAAGGCTACAGGGCACAGCCAGGCAAGTTTAGTTTCTTTATAGTACAGTCTGTACTACAGTACAGCAGGGGCCCAAGAGTGGGGAGGCTGCAGCTTTATTATGTGCTCCTGAATATTAAGGCCACTTGCTTGTAGATAAACTAGGTCTCTCACTTAACACAAGTGAATGTCTATACACTAGGCTAAGTTTTAGTAATTTAATCTTTTTAAATTAGATTTTCTATCAGCAATGACATATTTCTGATCAGAATTTTTCAGTTTGCCATTCCGTCTTTTTTATTGGCAATTGGATATACGACTAGATGGTTCATATAGTAAGGTGGAATATATAATTAGTTGATACATATATTTAGGTAGTATATACAACTAGGTAGTGCATATAGTTAGGTAGGATATACAACTAGGTGGCACATATTTTTAGGTATTATTTACAGTATGGTGGCACAGATAGGCAGTATATAAAAAGATAGTTTCATAGTATATATAACTAGGTGGCACATATAGTTAGGGGGACATACAACTAGGTGGTATATATAACTAGGTGGTGCATATTAATTAGGTTGTATATACTACTAGGGGGTGCACATAATTAGGTGGTAAATATCATGCATACTTACTAGGTGGTATATACAACTAGGTGGCACATGTAGTTGGATGGTATGTGCAAGTACGTGGTGCATGTAGTTAGGTAAAATATGCAACTATGCAGCACATTTAATGGTCAATCACAATGTATCGGCCAATATTTATCGTCGGGTGTTTGGCCGTGAACATGCGTTTTTTTGAATTTGAGACAATCATAATCACAGGTTTTATTGTGTTTTTCATATCCATTATTGCCTTGCCGATGTAAGTCCCTCTACATAACATGGGACAGTCCTGTTCAATGTGATGACAATCAATTTGCTCTAAACCTTTCAACAGGTATTCTGGACAATGTTTCACTTATTAAATTTGACAGCTAGAGGCACTTGATAAAGTTGCAAACCAGTCTTTCTGAAATAGGGCAGATAGCTCAGCATGCTAAGGCCCTGTGGCTGAGCTCTGTAGCAACCCAAGGGTTGCAGGTTCAATCCCTGGCAAGGTCCACTCAGCCTTTCATCCTTCCGAGGTCGATAAAATGAGCAGCGCCTTGAGACCCTTATGGGTGATTAGCCGCACTTTACCCAATACAGGGCCCGTTTCCATTGAGTCGTTAAAAATATAGCCATAAGCTACCAAAGTTGCAGAGAGGTAAAAGTAGTTTATGACTCTATTTTAGTACTTGGTTTCCATTGAAATATTTTGTGCAGTACTTGTATGTGTGAATTAAAGTTGTGTTACGCTTCCATCCGATGTCAGATTTCTGAGAAATCGTGGCATAACAAGTTCGTTGCTATGGTTACCTAAACCTGAGCTTACACTCTAAAAGTTACTTTTAACACCTGCGTTCCGTACCTGTGATCACCTCTAGAGAGAAAATACATTTAATTTATGAAAAAAAAATTTATTTAAAGAAAAACTTATTTTTGGTTTTATTAAATTTTTTTATTTATCGATTATATGTTTATATTTCTATATGTATATACATATTGATATTTAAATATGAACATAAATCCAACTAGTCCTATACCTGGACCAGCAATAAATATTACATATAACAATAAGGGACAGATAAGTGGAGCAATAAGTATCGCTTTCAAGAAAGTGATATTAGAGCTCCACTTTGTAATGCCAGCGCACGCTGATGTGCGCTGGTATTACAAGTTAACAGCAATGTGAACGCGATGATTATGTCATAGACGTAGTCAGAACCTCGCGCAGCAAAGGGGGTAAGTAGTGCAGCAATGGCAGAAAATATAAATATATATGTATATGACTATATACATATATATGTGTATATACATAAGCATATACATATATATTTACTGGGAACACACAGTTCCCATAGACCGCATTGTAAAGGCACTTTTCAGTGCCGTTTATTTTCTAACACCCCACTCCCGCCTAGTGCAGTTGTTTTTTATTTTTAAAAAGCTACATTTTTTTAAAATAAAAAACTACAACGCCCTCTATTTTGAGGAAATTTGGGGCACTTTTAGAAAATTAACCAGCGATTGGATCGGACTTGTAATGGCTTGTAAATGGGAAAATGTGTTACAATTTAGCTCTCCACTTGCAATCTAACCCTAAATGAATAAATTGAAACCCTTGTATTGTTCACAAACGTATTATCTCAATGGGAACTAGTCCTCCAAAAAGCTTAGTTTATGTCTTTTACACCTATTTGAGCATAACGTAATGTTTGAAACTTTATCAAAAGCTTCCAACAGTGTTTTTTACCTGTTTGCACGTTCAATGGAAACCAGGTGTAATTTTTTTTTCGGCAGCCGGACCTTGGCTGTCAGTAATGATGGAAAACGCCATCGGAATCTGTTGATAAGCGTAATGGCTTCCGACTGCAGTTTTTACATTTTGCGACCTTGTGCAAAACCATTTACAACTCAGTGGAAATGAGCTCTTATTTGGGAGTGTTCCAAGACTTTTTTAGAATTAAACAATTATGTTGCCAGTGGGCAAAATGCACTAAAAAAAAAAACAATACGCCAGTTTGGATGAAATGTTGGAATTATGGTCTAGATTCATCAAAGCTCTCTGCATCTCTCATGTGTTTATTTACAAGTGGATATTTCTACATTTACTTTGTAACAACAAGAAATTCCCAGTCCAGCTCACTGTGATACAAAAAACAACTTTATTGCAACAAAGTAGATATAATGAAAATAGCAGCGTGGGCTTAAAGGGACGCTGAACCCAATTTTTTTTCTTTCGTGATTCAGATAGAGCATGCAATTTTAAGCAACTTTCTAATTTACTTATATTATCAGATTTTCTTAATTCTCTTGATATTTTTCTTTGAAAAGCAAGAATGTAAGTTTAGATGTCGGCCCATTTTTAGTGAACAACCTGGGTTGTTCTTGCTGATTGGTGGATAAATTCACCCACCAATAAACAAGTGCAGTCCAGGGTCTGAACCAAAAATTGTCTGGCTCCTTAGCTTAGATGCCTTCATTTTCAAATAAGGATAGCAAGAGAGAAAAATTGATAATAGGAGTAAATTAGAAAGTTGCTTAAAATTGCATGCTATATCTGAACCACGAAAGAAAAAAAATTTGGGTTTAAAATTGGCTGGCTCCTTAGCTTAGATGCCTTCTTTTTCAAATAAAGATAGAAAGAGAACGAAGAAAATTGAATTTGGGTTCAGTGTCCCTTTAAAACATACTGACGGCATTAAAAACAGAAAACAGGCATGGCACCCCTCCGCATCTGATGCGTTTCGGGATTAACCTGTAATAATCACAAAACGTGTCAGATGCGGAGAGGTGCCTTGCCTGTTTTCTGTTTTTAATGCCGGTTGTACGTTTTAAGCCTACACTGCTATTTTTATTTTAGCAACTTTGTTGCAATAAAGTAGTTTTTGGTATTGGAGTGAGCCAGTCTGGAAATTTCTTGTTGTTACAACGTATTGATGAACCATCCCACAGGGCTCTCCAGTACAAGCCGTGATCTTCTCCTTAAACCCGGAAGTATTCACACCGAGCAGGATTGCTAAAATTCCCTATGGAGACACAGTGGGACACACAACTGAATTTGTTTGGATGCAGATATTTATCATAGTGCGAGCGGACATGATACAATGTACCGTATCATGTCTGCTGCACACCGATAAATGCTGACAGCATACGCTGTCAGCATTTATCATTGCACCAGCAGTTCTTGTGAACTGCTGGTGCAATGCCGCCCCCTGCAGATTCGCGGCCAATCGGCCGCTAGCAGGGGGTGTCAATCAACCCCATCGTATTCGATCGGGTTGATTTCTGTCCATGGCCTCAGAGCAGGTCGGACAAGTTATGGAGCAGCAGAGCTTGATAAATCGGCCCCTAAGGCCTCTATTTATGAAAGGTCTTGTGGACCTGATCCGACAGTGCGGATCAGGTCCGCAAGACCTCGCTGAATGCGGAGAGCAATACGCTCTCCGTATTCAGCATTGCAACACCGCCCCCTGCAGACTCGCGGCCAATCGGCCGCCAGCAGGGAGGTGTCAATCAACCCGATCGTATTCGATCGGGTTGAATTGCGGCGATTCCTGTCCGCCTGCTCAGAGCAGGCAGACAGGGTTATGGAGCAGCGGTCTTCAGACTCGCCAGAAACACGGGCCATCAAGCCCCATTCAGAGCTTGATAGATAGGCCCCTAAGTGTTAAATGAGATAGAAGTGGGATATTTGACATCTTTGGTGCATGAACGCTATTCTTGTTTCTGCTATTTCTACATACACATGTAAATGTATTTATTAGCCATCTATGTGGTATCTTGTACAGCAAAAAGGAACTGCTAGAAAAGCAAGGAAACAGAAAACATCTAGAACTGGTGTTTGGCAACAGTGGTCTGAGAATATTGCCATTTAGTTAATATTTGCATTTCTGTAATGTTAAAGAGACATGAAACTCAAAATTATTATTTTATGATTCAGATAGGGCATGTAAAGATCTTTAGCATTTTCTTCTATTATCAAATTGGTTTTGTTGTCTTTGAATCCTACTATCCTTTGTTGAAGGAGCAACAATGCACTACTACTGGGAGGCTTGGCAGCTAGCTTAACACATTTGGTAAGCCAATGACAAGAGGCATATATGTGCAGCTACCAATCAGCAGCTAGCTCTCGGTAGTGCATTGCTGCTCCTAAAGCAGAGACGGACTTGGCTAAGGGTAGGCTGGAAATTACCTCCGGGTCACAGTAGATATTGTTAGGGCCAGTGGTGGTGCAGCCACAGAGGACTCAGTGATGGCAAACTATTTATATATTTTTTTACCTCATATTGCAGCTGTAAGGGTTGCTCCAACTATTACCGGCACAGCTGCTTTACTGTCATTCCCAGTGTTGTTTCAGTGTTGAGCTTGTTCCCTCATTGTAAAGCTCCTGTGCAGTTAGTGACTTATATAAATGGAAATGACCGTCTGTGTGAGTCATCTGTAGCTAGGCTAACATCCCCTCCAGGTTCTGCGGTTAAATGCTGCTGAGGGAGTGGAGGTGCAGCAGGGAGTGGGAGCCAGGTAGTGATGCAGTTGGCATTTTGTCCCCAGTTACCCACAGGAGGTGGAGGATAGCTAATGACCCTATTAGCATACACAGCCAGGAACGGCCTGGTACCAGGGAGGGGTGCGAGAGGGTAAATATGGGTTGTGCTTGAAGCATTAGAGAGTTGTTATCGCTGAGCAATTTACTTGGCAAGAAAACTAAACGTTGAAGGATAAGCACTATCCAGTCATTATATTATTCATGTGCACGTAAATCTGCTTAATGTACAGCAAGGTCTTTTTATTTTAATTTTTAATGCACAGTGTTATATTACTGAGCATTCTCAGAGACGCAAATAGTGTTTTTACATCTTGTGAATGTTTTAAAAAGCGTATTTTGATCTCCAGTATCGTATTTTCTTGCAGCGGATCTTCACTCCCTTTTTTTTACGTTTGTGGTGTGTTTCAGGCAAAATAAAAACACAATCAAATTGGCCCAGATTTAAAACTAGTTTGTGAAAAGAATATCTCACAGAACAAAAAAAAAACTTGTTGCAATATCACAACTTGTAAATTGTGCAATTCAAAGAGATTTGTAACCTGCCCTTTATCACATCTATGGGTTCAGAGTTTTTTTTCATTATTATCAAGGGAGCGGTGTAGAGTGTGCTCCAATGTGAAGGATACCAGGATCACAAAATGCTTTCAAAATTATACAGAACCCATTAATAAGAGGCTGATTCCAATCTTTATGAAATTCACGATTGGTCAATAGATTTTATTTATCAAAATGATCATATTATTATCGAGTCAAACAAACTCGAGCTTGACAATTCCCTCGATATTCAACCTCTACGTCCCTAAAATGGCACAGTTTATGATCGATAATGGCTGTCAATTACCAAAAAAATTAATCGATACACACACAAAAATACAACTTCTCTCCAGGCTGCCCAGCTGCTCTCCCCAACTGGACAGGCCACTCATCCTCATTTTGCAGGTCCAGCATCCCTCCTCTGTCTCTCCGTATCATAATCTGTAAATATGTTATCTTTGTGCATTTACAGTTAATTGATGATGATGACGTATTCTGGGATCTTTTTTTTTTTGTGCAAATCAATCCTCATCAAAAAAGGCAGATGCCACTGTTGGCATGGGCAACTCCATCTTGTTTTTCATATCAGAGCATGCGCCAGATCGGTGCCCAGTATCATTATTGTTTATCAAGGGTGTCTTATCATTTAGTCTGTGGGTGTTGCATAGTTTTTATATATATATATATATATATATTATGATTATATATTATGATTATATATAGGTATATGTACATATATATATATATATATATATATATATATATATATATATATATATATATATATATATATATATGAATATCTATTTAGAAATACATAGAACATATTCTGCTATGTGCAGAGCATTGGAATGTAAAAGTAAATACACAGTTAAAAGCTTTATTAAACATGAATATTGCATAAAAATGCTCTAACATGTTTTCATCTACTTAACTGCAAAGGGCTCCAATGCACTTCTTTATATGTGTACATATGTATTTATATGTGTATATATGTCTGTAAATACATATACAGGTGGCCCTCGGTTTACAACGGTTCAATTTGCACCGTTTCAGAATAACAACTTTTTTTTTCAGTCATGTGACTGCTATTGAAAAGCATTGAGAAGCAGTGCATTGATTAAAATAGTCAGTAGGTGGAGCTGTCTGCTTGCGTTGCAGCAAATATATGCAAGCAAAGCAAGCTGAACTTAATCAGTTTAACCAGACCTGAGCTATCGAGCAGCTTGCAAAGGAACAAGATCTTCCTGTCTATAAATCAGTCCAGTTTGGAATGCATAGAAAGAACTGTTTGCAGAAAAATGCAAGTAAAGTCTGTGTTGTGTGATTATTTTATTAGGTTTATAATGCTGTTTAGCAAATGTTTTTGTTCATTTAACTTAGTTTAATTATATATGCTGTGCTGTGTGATTATTTTATTAGGTTTATATATATATATATATATATATATTGTGGTGAGCTTGTGCGAATTGTAGCCTCAGTTTCCTGTTCTTAGATGACAGGAGTGGCACCAGGTGTGGTCTTCTGCTGCTGTAGTCCATCTGCTTCAAGGTTCGACGTGTTTTGCATTCAGAGATGGTATTCTGCATACCTTGGTTGTAACGAGTGGTTATTTGGGTTTCTGTTGCCTATCTATCATCTAGAACCAGTCTGCCCAATCTCCTCCGACCTCTGACATCAACAAGGAATTATCGTCCACACAACTACCGCTCACTGGATATTTTCACTTTTTTGGACCATTCTCTGTAAACCCCAGGGATGGTGGTGCGTGAAAATCCCAGTAGATCAGCCGTTTTTTTAAATACTCAGTCCAGCCCGTCTGGCACCAACAACCATGCCACGTTTAAAATCACTTAAATCCCCTTTCTTCCCAATTCTGATGCTTGGTTTGAACTTCAGCAAGGCGTCTTCACCACATATAGATGCCTAAATGCAGTGAGTTGCTGCCATGTGATTGGCTGATTAGCAATTTGTGTTACCAAGCAATTGAACAGGTGTACCTAATAAAGTGGTCGGTGAGTGTATATTCCTGCAGTTGTGTAGTAAGTTGAGTGTAGATAACACTGTGGAACCTGCAGCTGCAGTTTCACTCTAAAAAAACAAGACAGAACAAAAAATAGAGCATATTAGTGATATGTCTATAAATGTTACCAATTTAAGTCTTTTTATAGGACACTTTTGTTCCTAAATGTTCACTACACACACATACTGGGAGAAGTTTGCACCTGCATGCTCAATACATTTGTAGCAGCAAACAACAGATTAAAAATTCCTTAAACTTCATTATCTTAACTACAATTAAGTTTGCTCAGTGAGTCACAAGCTATTAGCAAGGAAAGTGAGTCCCAAACCTTTGCGTGGGTACTGGTAGCTAAACAAAAATCTGACATCCTACGGATCAGCAGTATGACCCCTCTAGATAGGTCTCACATGACCACCTCAGTGACCTGAGCAACCTCATAGACAGAGACACTGTTCTGTTGAGCTGACTGAGAGACAGTCAGACAGTCATTTTGTTCCGGAGCCTGCTGCATATACACTTCATACTCTCCACCGCCTGCCCTGGCACTGTAAATAGAGCCCAACAGTTTTGCTGCCTGCAATCATGTGCAGAGTTCAGGTTCCGGCATTGGGTACAAATGTCACGTGACCACACAGTAGTAAGGGGAAAAAATAGAAAGTTGATTTTTATAAAATAAATAAAAAACAACAACAAAACTCCACAGTCAGTGCAGGGGGCAGTGTGGGACAGACAGACAAAGGTCTCAATTCGGGATTGTTCTGCAAACATCGGGAAAGTTGGGGGTATGCTTTTTAAGGGTTATTATGAGGAAGGATGGCTTCAGTCTGGATTGAAGCAATAACCCAGCAATACTGTAACAAGAATTAAGTGTAAACTTTGGTGTTGTTTCCTAAGGGTGGGGGTTAACTGAAATATGGGCCACAGGTAACAATTTTTGCAATAAAGGAGAAGCACTCAAGGTGAGTTAGGTGTTTATTTGTAGTGAAGTATTAAAGGGATAGGAAACCCATAAATGTTCTTTTACAATTCAGATACAGCATACTATTTTGACAAATTTTGTAATTTACTTCTATTATAAATTTTACCACCACTCACCAGCTAGCTCCCAGTAGTGCTGTACTGCTCCTGAGCCAACCTAGGTATGCTTTGCAACAAATAATACAAAAAGAATAAAGCAAAATAGATAATAGCAGTGGCCAAACAGTTTATTGTCTTTTTATGCTTTTTACAAAAACAATTGAGTTATCTCAAAGAGGTTGTGCATGCATTTATTTACCCAGAATTCTTAGCAGAGGAGAGTATATTCGCACAGAAGATAGAAACAAGTAGGAGAGTGTGATCAAGTGATTTATGACACATTGGTATAACGTAGAAAGCTTAACAGGCAGACAATGCAAATAAATATTTCAGAACTTCTTGTTAAGAATCGATTGAATCAATGATAGTTCAGGAAGGGGAAAAAAAGGAAAAAGCTGAATTTTAAATCAACTGTACAAATCAACCTAAGGCATCTAGTGAGTCTTTGTGGATTTATATCAAAGTTCAAAACCAGTGTAGAGTTCAATTGAGATCACTATTAATTTTATTTACTGAAGTTAAAGGGACAGTAAAGTCATAATTAGACATTAATGAACATACAATTGTAAACAACTTTCCAGTTGACTTCTAGGGGTCTATTTATATATGTGTGAGCGGACATGATCCGCTATAGCGAACCATGTCCGCCGCACATCGATAAATGCCGAAAGCATACTCTGTCGGCATTTATCATTGCACCAGCAGTTCTTGTGAACTGCTTGTGCAATACCGCGCCCTGTAGATTCGCAGCCAATCGGCCACTAGCAGGGGGTGTCAATCAGCCCGATCTTACATGATTGGGCGGATTGCTATACGCCGCCTCAGAGGTGGCATATGAGTTTAGGAGCAGCGGTCTTAAGACCGCTGCTTCTTAACTCCTGTTTCCAGTGAGCTTGAAGGCTCGCACGGAAACAAGGGGAACAGGGGCCATTCGGCCCTTGTTAAATAGACCCCCTATTATTTAATTTGTTTCCTTCTCTTGTTATCCTTTGCTGAAAGGTTTATCTAGGTAAGCTCAGGAGCAGCAAAGAACCTAGGTTCTAACTGCTGATTGCTGGCTGCATATATATATACCGATTGCCATTGGCTCACATGTGTTCAGTTAGAAACCAGTAGTGCATTGCTGCTACTTCAACAAATGATACCAAGAGAATGAAGCAAATTTGATAATAGAAAAGTTGTTTAAAATTGTATGTTCTACCTAAATCATGAAAGAAATTTTTTGGGTTTCATGTCCCTTTAATGTTAGTTTCTATTAAATAGGTTTAGTACAATCTGGGGCGAGATTACATATGTGGCACAGGCTTCAGTGTAACTGCTGAAACCCGCATCGCTCCTTAATTTCACCTCACACATCAGGGTATTATATAAACCCTGCCGGCAGTTCATAAAGTGCCGTAAGTCGGATAAACTAGTGATGACCAGAAATGAGCGTAAATACAAATTTCTGGAGTCGCCAGTGACTTATGGCAGTGTAGATACTGCAGACGCCTAAGAAAATAAAAAAAATATCAAATCTAAAAGTCTAACCCGCCTCCCAAAAATAAACCCGACATGTAAAACCCTATATCTGCCATCAAACCCACATCAGAACTAATAATACAAATATTAACCCCTAAACCGACAACCCCCCTACAACTTAATAAGCCTAATTAAACTATTAACCCTTAATCCGCAATTCACCCACATCGCGACCTACCTAATAAAACTATTAACCCCTAATCTGCCATTAACCCACATTGCAATAAACCTAATAAAGTATATTAACCCCTAATCAACCATTAACCCACATCACAATAAACCTAATAAAGTATATTAACCCCTAATCCACCATTAACCCACATCGCAACAAACCTAATAAAACTATTAACCCCTAATCCACCAAACCCACACAACGCAAATAACAAATTAAATTACTAAACCCCTTAACCTAACACCCCCTAAATTAACCCAAATTACCTAAATTTCAAAATACTAAGTTACAATTAAAATAAAAAACTAACATTACTTAAAAATAAAAAAACTAACGCCTAGATTTAGAGTTCTGCGGCCAAAGGGGTGCGTTAGCTACGCATGCTTTTTCCCCCCGCACCTTTTAAATACCGCTGGTATTGAGAGTTCACAGAATGGCTGCGTTAGGCTCCAAAAAAGGAGCGTAGAGCATATTTAACGCAACTTCAACTCTCGATACCAGCGGTGCTTACGGACGCGGCCAGCTTCAAAAACGTGCTCGTGCACGATTCCCCCATAGGAAACAATGGGGCTGTTTGAGCTGAAAAAAAAACCTAACACCTGCAAAAAAGCCGCGTTCAGTTCCTAACGCAGCCCCATTGTTTGCTATGGGGAAACACTTCCTACGTCTGCACCTAACACTCTAACATGTACCCCGAGTCTAAACACCCCTAACCTTACACTTATTAACCCCTATTCTGCCGCCCCCGCTATCGCTGACCCCTGCATATTTTTTTTAACCCCTAATCTGCCCCTCCGTAAACCGCCGCTACTTACATTATCCCTATGTACCCCTAATCTGCTGCCCCTAACACCGCCGACCCCTATATTATATTTATTAACCCCTAATCTGCCCCCCACAACGTCGCCTCCACCTGCCTACACTTATTAACCCCTAATCTGCCGAGCGGACCGCACCGCTATTATAATAAAGTTATTAACCCCTAATCCGCCTCACTCCCGCCTCAATAACCCTATAATAAATAGTATTAACCCCTAATCTGCCCTCCCTAACATCGCCGACACCTAACTTCAAACATTAACCCCTAATCTGCCGACTGGAGCTCACCGCTATTCTAATAAATGTATTAACCCCTAAAGCTAAGTCTAACCCTATCACTAACACCCCCCTAAATTAAATATAATTTAAATCTAACGAAATAAATTAAATCTTATTAAATAAATTATTCCTATTTAAAGCTAAATACTTACCTGTAAAATAAATCCTAATATAGCTACAATATAAATTATAATTATATTATAGCTATTTTAGGATTTATATTTATTTTACAGGTAACTTTGTATTTATTTTAACCAGGTACAATAGCTATTAAATAGTTAAGAACTATTTAATAGCTAAAATAGTTAAAATAATTACAAAATTACCTGTAAAATAAATCCTAACCTAAGTTACAATTAAACCTAACACTACACTATCAATAAATAAATTAAATTAAATACCTACAATTACCTACAATTAAACCTAACACTACACTATCAATAAATGAATTAAATACAATACCTACAAATAACTACAATTAAATAAACTAACTAAAGTACAAAAAATAAAAAAGAACTAAGTTACAAAAAATAAAAAAATATTTACAAACATTAGAAAAATATTACAACAATTTTAAACTAATTACACCTACTCTAAGCCCCCTAATAAAATAACAAAGCCCCCCAAAATAAAAAAAATGCCCTACCCTATTCTAAATTAAAAAAGTTTAAAGCTCTTTTACCTTACCAGCCCTGAACAGGGCCCTTTGTGGGGCATGCCCCAAGAAATTCAGCTCTTTTGCCTGTAAAAAAACACATACAATACCCCCCCCAACATTACAACCCACCACCCACATACCCCTAATCTAACCCAAACCCCCCTTAAATAAACCTAACACTAAGCCCCTGAAGATCTTCCTACCTTATCTTCACCTCACCGGGTATCACCGATCGGTCCTGGCTCCAAAATCTTCATCCAACCCAAGCGGGGGCTGGCGATCCATAATCCTGCGGCTGAAGAGGTCCAGAAGAGGCTCCAAAGTCTTCATCCTATCCGGGAAGAAGAGGCGATCCAGACCGGCAACCATCTTGATCCAAGCGGCATCTTCTATCTTCATCCGATGAGGAACGGCTCCATCGTGAAGACCTCCAGCGCGGACCAATCTTCTTCCAACGACGTCCAACTGAAGAATGACGGTTCCTTTAAGGGGCGTCATCCAAGATGGCGTCCCTCGAATTCCGATTGGCTTATAGGATTCTATCAGCCAATCGGAATTAAGGTAGGAAAATTCTGATTGGCTGATGGAATCAGCCAATCAGAATCAAGTTCAATCCGATTGGCCGATCCGATCAGCCAATCAGATTGAGCTCGCATTCTATTGGCTGTTCCGATCAGCCAATAGAATGCGAGCTCAATCTGATTTGCTGATCGGATCAGCCAATCGGATTGAACTTGATTCTGATTGGCTGATTCCATCAGCCAATCAGAATTTTCCTACCTTAATTCCGATTGGCTGATAGAATCCTATCAGCCAATCGGAATTCGAGGGACGCCATCTTGGATGACGTCCCTTAAAGGAACCGTCATTCGTCGGGAAGTCGTCAGTGAAGATGGATGTTCCGCGTCGGCGGGATGAACATGGATCCGGAAGAATGAAGATTGAAGATGCCGTTGATAGAAGACTTCAGCCGGATCATGGACCTCTTCAGCTCCCGCTTGGATGAAGACTTCAGCCGCATCATGGACATCTTCAGCCCCCCGCTTGGGCTTGGATCAAGACATCGGAGGAGCTCTTCTGGATCGATCGGTGAACCTGGTATGGTGAAGATAAGGTAGGAAGATCTTCAGGGGCTTAGTGTTAGGTTTATTTAAGGGGGGTTTGGGTTAGATTAGGGGTATGTGGGTGGTGGGTTGTAATGTTGGGGGGGGGATATTGTATGTGTTTTTTTTACAGGCAAAAGAGCTGAATTCTTTGGGGCATGCCCCGCAAAGGGCCCTGTTCAGGGCTGGTAAGGTAAAAGAGCTTTGAACTTTTGTAATTTAGAATAGGGTAGGGCATTTTTTTAATTTGGGGGTCTTTGTTATTTTATTAGGGGGCTTAGAGTAGGTGTAATTAGTTTAAAATTTGTGTAATATTTTTCTGATGTTTGTAAATATTTTTTTTTTGTAACTTAGTTCTTTTTTATTTTTTGTACTTTAGTTAGTTTATTTCATTGTATTTATTTGTAGATATTGTATTTAATTAATTTATTGATAGTGTAGTGTTAGGTTTAATTGTAGGTAATTGTAGGTATTTTATTTAATTAATTTATTGATAGTGTAGTGTTAGGTTTAATTGTAACTTGGGTTAGGATTTATTTTACAGGTAATTTTGTAATTATTTTAACTATTTTAGCTATTAAATAGTTCTTAACTATTTAATAGCTATTGTACCTGGTTAAAATAAATACAAAGTTACCTGTAAAATAAATATAAATCCTAAAATAGCTATAATATAATTATAATTTATATTGTAGCTATATTAGGGTTTATTTTACAGGTAAGTATTTAGCTTTAAATAGGAATAATTTATTTAATAAGAGTTAATTTATTTTGTTAGATTTAAATTATATTTAACTTAGGGGGGTGTTAGGGGTAGGGTTAGACTTAGCTTTAGGGGTTAATCCATTTATTACAGTAGCGGCGAGATTCGGTCGGCAGATTAGGGGTTAATAATTGAAGTTAGGTGTCGGCGATGTTAGGGAGGGCAGATTAGGGGTTAATACTATTTATTATAGGGTTATTGAGGCGGGAGTGAGGCGGATTAGGGGTTAATAAGTGTAGGCAGGTGGAGGCGACGTTGAGGGGGGCAGATTAGGGGCTAATAAATATAATATAGGGGTCGGCGGTGTTAGGGGCAGCAGATTAGGGGTACATAAGGATAACGTAGGTGGCGGTTGGCAGATTAGGGGTTAATTATTGTAGGTAGCTGGCGGCGACGTTGTGGGGGGCAGGTTAGGGGTTAATAAATATAATATAGGGGTCGGCGGTGTTAGGAGCAGCATATTAGGGGTACATAAGGATAACGTAGGTGGCGGTCGGCAGATTAGGGGTTAATTATTGTAGGTAGCTTGCGGCGACGTTGTGGGGGGCAGGTTAGGGGTTAATAAATATAATATAGGGGTCGGCGGTGTTAGGGCAGCAGATTAGGGGTACATAAGTATAACGTAGGTGGGGGTCGGCAGATTAGGGGTTAAAAAAATGTAATCGAGTGGCGGCGATGTGGGGGGACCTCGGTTTAGGGGTACATAGGTAGTTTATGGGTGTTAGTGTACTTTAGAGCACAGTAGTTAAGAGCTTTATAAACCGGCGTTAGCCCAGAAAGCTCTTAACTACTGACTTTTTTCTGCGGCTGGAGTTTTGTCGTTAGAATTCTAACGCTCACTTCAGCCACGACTCTAAATACCGGAGTTAGAAAGATCCCATTGAAAAGATAGGATACGCAATTGACGTAAGGGGATCTGCGGTATGGAAAAGTCGCGGCTGCAAAGTGAGCGTTAGACCCTTTCCTGACTGACTCCAAATACCGGCGGTAGCCTAAAACCAGCGTTAGGAGCCTCTAACGCTGGTTTTGACGGCTACCGCCAAACTCTAAATCTAGGCCTAAGTTTAAATTAATCTAAGATTATAAAAAATAAAAAAGTCTAACATTACATAAAATAAAGGACTTTAAGCAGAAAATCAGTATGTCTATCCCGGGACAGGCAAGGGAGTGAGCCTCGTGCACACTCATGTTATTTCCCTATTCAGTTTAAGGAAGTTTATTACTATGAAATCTCATGAGAGTTAAGTGAAATCTCATGAGATCACAGTAAAAGAGTTCATGACCTCAGCACTGATGATGCTGATTGGCTGCTGTTCATTTCTTCATTTTTTTTTCTTTTTACCTGCAGCTGGACAGCAGCTGAAGTATAACTTTTTACACAGCACTTACTCTGGTTAGCTGAGGAAATTGTGAGGTAAAATATCTTCCTTTTTTACATAGAGATGCTCAGGTGATATTTTCCTGTCAGCTTTTTACAGTTATACTGCATCAGTTTCAACTGATTTAGCATATGCGTATTATGTCCCTTTAACAATTTGAAGAAGCTTATTGTCAGTCATCCAAAAAACCTATGAGTTGGGAATCTTCCAAACTGTTGCTTTTATTGCCTAGGAAGTTAAGATTTCTCTGAGCCATTCTGGAATTGGAACTCCCTTTAGGTGATATGGTGTGATAATTAATTGAACTAAGTTGACATGGAAGTCGTCTGTGCAGGGGGTAGACCTTTACAATGACCCTGTAGTATTGTAATCTTTTTTCCGCTAGCCTTTTGTTGTGTTGACATAATACAGAGGCATCAGAAAGTATCCAATTTGTACAACAGTTTGCAATTTTTGATCTTTTTGTCTGTACAATAAGAAAGCAAGACCGTAGCCTTTAAAGAAATGAAAGTTTGAAATAACCTTAACAGATTTGTAGTAATTTTTTTCTGGGTTTCAGTTTTAGTTAATTTATAGTTATAGGCGTCATGGATGTCGTATTACATAAATCTGTAAGACATGTGACAGTTTTATAGCCATCCCATAAATTAGAAATATATTATTTTCAAATGCATTAATCCAACTCTAAGTAGCTTTGGTAGTCAGGCCTAGTTTCCATTGAGGTGGTAACGTTTGGAAACTGGTGATAAAAACATTTATCTCCATTAAAGTCTATGGAGAATTTTTATGTTACCACCAGTTTCTAAACTTTACCACCTCAATGGAAACCTGCCCTTAGTTGGTACAGAGTAAAACATAGCACCTTGCTGTATAAAACGCTCTTTAAGTGTTGCTCTATTTTTTTGTCCATTATATATTTTAAAACATTAGAATATTAAGATGAATTATAGCACCATCTACGACATGAGGGGTTGAAAACAGTGAGCTAATTGAGTAAAAGAAAGCCTTGCCATAATAAGAAAATAATAGTGAGTAATTAAAATAATTACTGCCTCCTGAGCTCAGTAGAAAACATAGCTCTCTAGTTGAGAGGCTGGAACGAAGAAATCTCAGACAAGGGGGCCAAATTACCGAATGGAGCTTGACGCCCCTGTTTCCGTGCGAGCCTTCAGGCTAGCTGGAAACAGAAGTTATGACGCAGGGCTTCATAACTTGTCCGCTTGCTCTGAGGTTGCTGACATCAATCCGCCCGATCCTATATGATCGGGCTGGTTGACACCCTCTGCTAGTGGCTGATTGGCGACGAATCTGCAGGGGGCAGCATTGCACAAGCAGTTCACAAAAACTGCTTGTGTAATGATAAATGCCGACAGCGTATGCTGTCGGCATTTATGGATGTGCGGCGGACATGATACACTACATCGTATCATGTCTGTCCGCACTTTAATAAATCAGCCCAAAGGAATTTATAAGACATAGAAACAATAATGCTACAGCAGACTGAAGGTCATCTTCGAAGACCATAAATTTAGTGTGTATGTGTGTACATCTTGCGTTACCTGGAGTGACCTGTGTGGCACCACACATGCTGGGTCCTCAGGGAAAGATGGCGGTGTGCATACATAATGCAGAAGGGATATACTTAGATGGACAATAAAGCCAAAATGAAGCTTTCATGATTCAGATAGAACATGTGATTTTAAGCTACTTTCCAATTTACTCATATTGCCTAATATGCTTTGTTCTCTTGGTATCCCTTGTTGAAAAGCATACTTAGGTAGGCTCAGGAGCAGTAGTGCACTACTGGGAGCTTGTTGCTGAATTATGGCTGTACATATATGTCCAAGCCTCTGCTTTTGAGCTGAACAGGGGTGTTTGATGAGTGCAGCTTAAAGTTCTCTGCCAGGTCTGCCATTTTCTCTAAACATTTTTCCCCTGCAGATCTCGCTTTTTTATCTTGAAACTAAAGTTGGGCATGAATGTTCTAAAATAAGTAAAACATATTACCTTAAGATAGAATCCATGCAAAACTAGAGGCAACTGTAACATACTAAAAGCTGAAAACAGAGTAATCCTTAGCAAAGTTTCCCTTTTCTGTGAGCTCCATTACTTTCTATTGGTGGCATCTTAAAATTTTCAAGGACAGACCCTTTGTTTAAGAGAATTCCCTGTAGGCAACCCCTGCGAGCATCAGCAAGGTTTTTCACTGATCTGGTGAATGTTAGATATTCAAGACCATAATATATTTGCTGGTGAATATTATCTGGGTGGCCAAGATAATGTTAATAATTAGCAGACTTTACAGAATAGTAGATTAATAATAAAATAGATATTTCTAATAGCATGCTAATAAGGGGGAATATATAGAAAAATGTATCCTGGTAAGTGTCACATATGTGTACATGGCTATAATTAATAATGTGTGGATTTTACATCAAAGTAGACCATAAGCTCAGAACCTAGCTTAAAAACAAATCAAGAGACAGATTATGGTAGTCATGTGAGCAATAAGTGAGAAGCTGTGTCTTGTCTCTCTATGTCAGTGGTAAGTGACTAAAGATTAAAGGGTCATGATACCAAAATGTTGAATCACTTGAAAGGAAGTAAAACCACAGGATTTTATTCAAAGTGCACAAAATATAAGCAACGTTTCGGGCAGTGCTGTCCTTAATCATGCAATCACTTGAAAGGAAGTAAATATACCTCAAAATGTCCTCAGTAGCCACATCCCACTGTGAAATTAACTTAAGCAGCCAATCAGGATGCTAGTCCCGGGACTTGGAAAGAAGAGTGCATCTGGCATTTGCAGACAAATCCCACAAGATGACAGTAAAGCAAAGAATGAACTCAGCACTCATAAAGCTAATTGGTTGTTTTTGTGTTGTTTTTCACCATGCAGATGACGGTAGAAAAAAGAGTGGCTCTGAATCACAGAGCACTAAGGGCAAGATTACAAGTCGCACGTTATGAGTTTTCCGCACGCGATATAGTCTTTTCACAATCAATTTCCATTGCGCAGCTATTACAAGTCTTGAAAAATTGTGAATAAGTGTGCAATTGACCTTTACGCAACAATCCTTTCGGCACTCAAAGTACTGTAGTTAACAGTAAAAGTTTCACAAAACACTTCAAATATACATTACAAAGTACAGTTACACTCATATTAACAATGTCTAATACAAATTATTTGAAAAAAATATTGCACACAACAGTTATAAGGGCTCAAAGATACGAGATCTCGGGTGTTAGAGAAAAAAAAGCAGACGCAGGGATTTTACATTTCCGTACATACATAGAGAAACATGGATTTATATGTATAGAGGTATGTTTAACGATTTTACATTACAATCTTATGCACATTAAAGGGACACTGAACCCAAATGTTTTCTTTCATGATTCAGATAGAGCATGTAATTGTAAGCAACTTTCTAATTTACTTCTATTATCAATTTTTCTTCATTCTCTTGCAATCTTTATTTGAAAAGAAGACATCTCAGCTAAGGAGCCAGCAAATTGTGGGTTCAGAACCATGGACAGCACTTGTTTAAAGGTGCTGTCCAATCAGCAAGGACAACCCAGGTTGATCACAAAAAATGGGCCGGCATCTAAACTTACATTCTTGCTTTTCAAATAAAGATACCAAGAAAATGAAGACAATTTGATAATAGGAGTAAATTAGAAAGTTGCTTAAAATTGCATGCTCTATCTGAATCACAAAATAATTTTTTTGGCTACAGTGTCCCTTTAAACAATATCGCAGAGGGATTTTCAAAGAGATATTCGCATATAGATCTTGAAATATCTAGACATATAAACATATTCATATGACATATCTCACTATAAATAGATATATCTGTCCAAAAATCATCACATATATAGAGAAATATTTATTTAAAAATAAAAAGAAGATATTCCGTTACAAAAACATTTTTGCAATATTAAATATTCGTATATTCATGCACACTTTTCGAGGAGAATACGTCATGGGCTTTGTGCAACAGATTAGGGTTTTACTGGGGTTTTTTTTTCTACTATTTGTCTTTTCCTTTGACTTCTATTGGGAATACGTGAACGCGTACGGCTTAACGTGCGTGCAAAATACGTTATTTTGCAACTGGTAACGTCAAATGCGAAAAAAACATAACACGCGCTGTGTTTTCAATACTGATTTGCTGCGCCACTTGTTTTCTTGCCCTTACTGTAGTGAGCTGAAAATTTTTTGAGGTAAAATATCTTCCTTTTCTTACCTAGAGATGTTCTTGTTATATTTTGTTGCCAGCTTTTTACACTAATGCTGCATCACTTTCAAGTGATTTAGCATATGAGTAAAATGTCCCTTTAAGGCATGTTGTTCTATAATAAATCACTTATTCTTCCATAAATGTTAATCTAAAGACATAAGCATCCATATACTACAGCACATTTTTCTTCTTTTGGTTGAAATAGCTAGTAGACACGGCACTTTGTAAGAATCATGTTGGACATGCAGCTGAAAGCGACTTTTCTCTGCAATCTGTTCTGCTCAGTATGTGTTAAGGACATCAATTGTTAGGGAAATGAATACACAGCCACTTCCTGACATACATACAGTAATGACGGACAAAACCGTGTGCTGCTTCCACAACTGCACAGACTCTTGTCCTGTTGTATTAATCCTGTAGCTTTCCTGTTAGTTCCCATCTTGTGTTTTTGTTCTTTATGAATGAAGCAGCCACCCAATGTGAGACTATGTCTGTATTCTGAAGGACATTGTCAAGGGCATTGCTGCAGGTCCAATATCATCCACCTTGTGAGAACACGGAACACTTGTACTGGGTGAACTCATGATGCACATAAAAGCCTTTTGTGATCGTCTCTCCTACTGCTGATCATGATGGGTTATAAAGTCACAACTGTCATTGTATTATTTGTACAGCTATACACAAATCTGTATCTGACTTGCAACAAATTCCTATCACTGTGCCGAACCTGCACAAGGTTACAGAGTGTCTACTATAATCTGAATCTCTGGTGATCACTCTGGATCCCTACAAGTGTGACATCCCCCCACAAGTGTAACACCTTCCACATAAACATGACACCCCCACAGGTGTGACACACAACTCACTAATGTGACACACACCACACTATTGTCACACACCACACAAGCATGACACCCCCACAAGTGTGACACACACCTCACTATTGTGACACACACCACACTATTGTCACACACCACACAAGCATGACACCCCCACAGGTGTGACACACACCTCACTATTGTCACACACCACACAAGCATGACACCCCCACAAGTGTGACACACAACTCACTATTGTGACACACCACACACTATATTCTCACACACCACACAAGCATGACACCTCACTATTGTGACACACACCCCACAAGTGTGACACACACCTCACTATTGTGACACACACCCCACAAGTGTGACAAACACCTCACCCCACATGTGACACACCCCACAACATTAGCTAAACCCTACAAGTATAACACACTGCAAGTGTGACACCCCCCCCAAAAAAAAATGAGACACACAATCCCACATTTGTGGCACAGAATCCCACAAGTGTACCACACAACCACATAAGTGTGACACACAACCCCACAAGTGTACCACACAACCACATAAGTGTGACACACAACCCCATAAGTGTACCACACAACCACATAAGTGTGACACACAACCCCACAAGTGGGACACACAACCCCACAAGTGTGACACCCCCCCACAAGTGTGACACACACCCCACAAGTGTACCACACAACCACATAAGTGTGACACACAACCCCACAAGTGTACCACACAACCACATAAGTGTGACACACAACCCCATAAGTGTACCACACAACCACATAAGTGTGACACACAACCCCACAAGTGTACCACACAACCACATAAGTGTGACACACAACCCCATAAGTGTACCACACAACCACATAAGTGTGACACACAACCCCACAAGTGTGACGCACAACCCCACAAGTGTGACACCCCCCCACAAGTGTGACACACACCCCACAAGTGTACCACACAACCACATAAGTGTGACACACAACCCCACAAGTGTACCACATAACCACATAAGTGTGACACACAACCCCACAAGTGTGACACACAACCCCATAAGTGTGACACACACCCCACAAGTGTGACGCACAACCCCATAAGTGTGACACACACCCCACAAGTGTGACACACACACGACAAGCATGACACACAACCACATAAGTGTGACACACAACCACATAAGTGTGACACACAACCCCACAAGTGTGACGCACAACCCCATAAGTGTGACACCCCCCCCACAAGTGTGACACACACACGACAAGCATGACACACAACCACATAAGTGTGACACACAACCCCACAAGTGTGACACACAACCCCATAAGTGTGACACACACCCCACAAGTGTGACACACACCCCACAAGGGTGACACACACACGACAAGCATGACACACAACCACATAAGTGTGACACACAACCACATAAGTGTGACACACAACCCCACAAGTGTGACACACAACCCCACAAGTGTGACGTACAACCCCACAAGTGTGACACACAACCCCACAAGTGTGACACCCCCCCACAAGTGTGACACACACCCCACAAGTGTACCACACAACCACATAAGTGTGACACACAACCCCACAAGTGTACCACACAACCACATAAGTGTGACACACAACCACATAAGTGTGACACACAACCACATAAGTGTGACACACAACCCCACAAGTGTACCACACAACCACATAAGTGTGACACACAACCCCATTAGTGTACCACACAACCACATAAGTGTGACACACAACCCCAAAAGTGTACCACACAACCACATAAGTGTGACACACAACCCCATAAGTGTACCACACAACCACATAAGTGTGACACACAACCCCATAAGTGTACCACACAACCACATAAGTGTACCACACAACCCCACAAGTGTACCACACAACCACATAAGTGTGACACACAACCCCACAAGTGTGACACACAACCCCACAAGTGTGACCCCCCCCACAAGTGTGACACACACCCCACAAGTGTGACACACAACCCCACAAGTGTGACACCCCCCCCCACAAGTGTGACACACCCCCCCCCCACAAGTGTGACACACACCCCACAAGTGTGACACACACCCCACAAGTGTGACACACACACCACAAGCATGACACACACCCCAGCAGGAAGCATACACAACTCTGCAGTACCTAAGCAGCATCTTGTGTCTGCATTGCTCTAGGTCCCTAGTGTGGGAGGGTTGCATATGTCCTTCTGATTCACCTTTTCTCTCAGTACTATAGCACACAATTCACTTAGGTATTTTGTTGTGCAGCTCACATATCCTGGTTCTCTTTCTTTTTACTAACTTGCATTTTATTTGTTTTTATTGCTTGTTTATTAGGGGAATTAATAACAGGGCCCCCTACGAGGACACAAGCCGTTGGAGCATTGCAGAATAAAAAAAAATATATTGCAGGTAGAATCAATGATAAGACTATGCCATTTCTGATGTAGTGGGCTTGGCCTGTACCATTCTCTCTGTAGGGGTAAGTCAAGAGAATCTAAGGGCTTTTCCCTTCGCCTTTAACAAAACTCTCTTGCTAATTATTCAGCCTCCTGCAGACAGAATCTATGCGGTCACAGGGAGGATGTGCTAAGCTGGGCTAATTCTAGGACATAGATTTAGAATCAGTTATTCTATTCTGTCCATCCCCCTTGTCCCTTTTCTTCCCTGCCCTCCTGGGATGCTGAAGTCTGCAGATGGGCTACAGCACAGAGTTCAGGCTCCATCCGTGAGGCATGTAGTTATCCAGTACCCGCTGCTGGAACCAGTTTTACATTATTTTCCAGCTTTTTCATTTCTCTTCCTTTCGGTTTAAAGAAAAGGGGGAAAAAAAAATAAGAAAATCTTCCCCTCCCTGGATTCCTGTCTTCTCGTCGCCCCTTCTAACATGGCCTGGTAAGTCATCATTAGATTGCAATTCAATTGGCTGTAGTTATTTAAATTGTTAGAGTATTTGCCTTTATGATTACTATACAAAATGAATAGATAACGGCAATTAGTCATAGTCGGTGTCAATTTATAGGGCAATTGGTGCTTGATTTGGGATCTATTTCTCCATCTACAGAGCTAGCATGTAATTGGGTGATGCGCGCTAGTGATTGTCTGTACGCTGTGCCCTGTACCTGTGATGGGTGCACTCTGTGATCTGAAGGTTGTGTTAGTGCAAAGGGAGAATCCCACTGATGAACAGAGTGCAGCTACACCATATTATTTTCCTTATCATGACAATGTACTACTCCATAGGCAGAGATAAGACATGTAACATGTGTGTCTACAGACAGAGATAAGACATGTAACGTGTGTGTGTCTATAGGCAGAGATAAGACATGTAACGTGTGTGTCTATAGGCAGAGATAAGACATGTAACATGTGTGTGTCTATAGGCAGAGATAAGACATGTAACATGTGTGTGTCTACAGACAGAGATAAGACATGTAACGTGTGTGTCTAAAGACAGAGATAAGACATGTAACGTGTGTGTGTCTATAGGCAGAGATAAGACATGTAACATGTGTGTGTCTATAGGCAGAGATAAGACATGTAACATGTGTGTGTCTATAGGCAGAGATAAGACATGTAGCATGTGTGTGTGTCTATAGGCAGAGATAAGACATGTAACATGTGTGTGTCTACAGGCAGAGATAAGACATGTAACATGTGTGTGTCTACAGGCAGAGATAGGACATGTAACATGTGTGTGTCTACAGGCAGAGATAAGACATGTAACATGTGTGTGTCTACAGGCAGAGATAAGACATGTAACGTGTGTGTGTGTCTACAGGCAGAGATAAGACATGTAACGTGTGTGTGTGTCTACAGGCAGAGATAAGACATGTAACATGTGTGTGTCTACAGGCAGAGATAAGACATGTAACATGTGTGTGTCTACAGGCAGAGATAAGACATGTAACATGTGTGTCTACAGGCAGAGATAAGACATGCAACATGTGTGTGTGTCTACAGGCAGAGATAAGACATGTAACATGTGTGTGTCTACAGGCAGAGATAAGACATGTAACATGTGTGTGTGTCTACAGGCAGAGATAAGACATGTAACATGTGTGTGTCTACAGGCAGAGATAAGACATGTAACGTGTGTGTCTACAGGCAGAGATAAGACATGTAACATGTGTGTGTGTCTACAGGCAGAGATAAGACATGTAACATGTGTGTGTGTCTACAGGCAGAGATAAGACATGTAACGTGTGTGTCTACAGGCAGAGATAAGACATGTAACGTGTGTGTCTACAGACAGGGATAAGACATGTAACGTGTGTGTCTACAGGCAGAGATAAGACATGTAACGTGTGTGTCTACAGGCAGAGATAAGACATGTAATGTGTGTGTCTACAGGCAGAGATAAGACATGTAACATGTGTGTCTACAGGCAGAGATAAGACATGTAACGTGTGTGTCTACAGGCAGAGATAAGACATGTAACGTGTGTGTGTCTACAGGCAGAGATAAGACATGTAATGTGTGTGTCTACAGACAGAGATAAGACATGTAACATGTGTGTCTACAGGCAGAGATAAGACATGTAACGTGTGTGTCTACATGCAGAGATAAGACATGTAACATGTGTGTGTCTACATGCAGAGATAAGACATGTCACGTGTGTGTGTCTACAGGCAGAGATAAGACATGTAACATGTGTGTGTCTACAGGCAGAGATAAGACATGTAACATGTGTGTGTGTCTACAGGCAGAGATAAGACATGTAACGTGTGTGTGTCTACAGGCAGAGATAAGACATGTAACATGTGTGTGTCTACAGGCAGAGATAAGGCATGTAACATGTGTGTCTACAGGCAGAGATAAGACATGTAACGTGTAATGTGTGTCTACAGGCAGAGATAAGACATGTAACGTGTGTCTACAGGCAGAGATAAGACATGTAACGTGTGTCTACAGGCAGAGATAAGACATGTAACGTGTAATGTGTGCCTACAGGCAGAGATAAGACATGTAACATGTGTGTCTACAGGCAGAGATAAGACATGTAACATGTGTGTGTCTACAGGCAGAGATAAGACATGTAACATGTGTGTCTACAGACAGAGATAAGACATGTAACATGTGTGTCTACAGGCAGAGATAAGACATGTAACATGTGTGTGTCTACAGGCAGAGATAAGACATGTAACATGTGTGTCTACAGGCAGAGATAAGACATGTAACATGTGTGTGTCTACAGGCAGAGATAAGACATGTAACGTGTGTCTACAGACAGAGATAAGACATGTAACATGTGTGTGTCTACAGGCAGAGATAAGACATGTAACATGTGTGTGTCTACAGGCAGAGATAAGACATGTAACGTGTGTGTCTACAGGCAGAGATAAGACATGTAACATGTGTGTCTACAGGCAGAGATAAGACATGTAACGTGTAATGTGTGTCTACAGGCAGAGATAAGACATGTAACGTGTAATGTGTGTCTACAGGCAGAGATAAGACATGTAACGTGTAATGTGTGTCTACAGGCAGAGATAAGACATGTAACGTGTAATGTGTGTCTACAGGCAGAGATAAGACATGTAACATGTGTGTCTACAGGCAGAGATAAGACATGTAACGTGTAATGTGTGTCTACAGGCAGAGATAAGACATGTAACGTGTAATGTGTGTCTACAGGCAGAGATAAGACATGTAACGTGTAATGTGTGTCTACAGGCAGAGATAAGACATGTAACGTGTAATGTGTGTCTACAGGCAGAGATAAGACATGTAACGTGTAATGTGTGTCTACAGGCAGAGATAAGACATGTAACATGTGTCTACAGGCAGGAATAAGCTTACAGTCTATAACACTTTATTGGATGGAAGGGAGCTGTATGGTTAATGGTTAGGAGCAGGAAGTGAATGAAGCACACACTGCAGCCCCCTCTATGCCTTTGCTCAGGATGCAGAAGCTGCCTGCATGATGCAGTGATATGGGTACCACGCTCTGTCGCTGGCTTTATGCATCCTTACTACAAATGATCTAGGCTTGGTGGAAGGGGCATAGGAATCAGGACTGCCTAGGATTTACATGCACAGATCCAGCATGGGGCAGACACAGGGGTCTCACTCAGGTCATACACCTGCTTAATGTATGCAGCATAGCTGATGTATTGGCGCATTGCAATGTCCTTCTCTTTTTCTTTCCTCTTTTTATTCAACTGCAGGGTAGGGGGAGGGATTGTGATCAAACAGTGAAGGCAGCTGTCCCTGGTCCTGATTGGAGGATATCCCAGAGTGACATAGAGGGGATTCTCAGCAGCAGTTCATTAGCATGATGTACGGAGGGTGTATACAAGGGATAGAGGTCTGTTGCTGTGATCAGGGCCTGCTTTTTTATTGGTCTGGTTAGTGACACTTTACAAGAGGGATTTGGGAAGATTCAAGCTGCTCCTGTCATTACAGCTTGATTTTACTTGACGTTATTTTTTTATTCTTCCAATTGATGTTGCTTATTTCATGGGTTTGAAAAGAAATTCTGTGTTTACAAGAAAGTTGTGAGACTCAAGTGCATTCCTATTCATTAGAATGAATAAACCTGCAATGGTTATATAGCCCAGGGAAGAATTGCTAGCATAGGTTACGTTCCCATGAGCTTCACATTATTTAAAGGGACATTGTACACTAGATTTTTCTTTGCATAAATGTTTTGTAGATGATCTATTTATATAGCCCATCTGGGTGTGTTTTTGTAAAAATCTATAGTTTTGCTTATTTTTAAATAACATTTTGCTGATTTTCAGACTCCTAACCAAGCCCCAACGTTTAAGATGTATACTGATGTATACAGACTTCAGATTGCTTCTGTTTGTATAATGGATCTTTTCATATGCAGGGGAGGGAGAATGTTCTGCTATCAGCCCCTTTCAGTGGGTGTCCCAGGCTTATCTCATTAACAGTGCTAAATTGGAAGCTTCTAAGTAAGTTTATAAAAGGTTTTACACTGGATTTGTATACCAGTATCTGTGCATATTATTCTTTATAGTAGTGTCTATTACATGCCGTTAAATTAAAATTGGTGTATACAGGTGGCCCTCGTTTTACAACGGTTCAATTTACACCGTTTCAGAATAACAACCTTTTTTTCCAGTCATGTGACTGCTATTGAAAAGCATTGAGAAGCGGTGCATTTATTAAAATAGCCAGTAGGTGGAGCTGTCCGCTTGTGTTGCATCAAAGCCAAGCAAGCTGAAATTAATCAGTTTAACCAGACCTGAACTATCGAGCAGATTTCAAAGGAACAAGATCTTCCTGTGTATAAATTAGTCCAGATTGAAATGCATAGAAAGAACTGTTTGCAGAAAAATGCAAGTGAAGTCTGTGTTGTGTGATTATTTTATTAGGTTTATAATGCTGTTTAGCCAATGTTTTTGTTCATTTAACTTAGTTTAATTATATATTATGTGTTGTGTGATTATTTTATTAGGTTTATAATGCTGTTTAGCATTTAAAGTCTTTATTTCAAAGCTTTAAAAATAATGTAGTAGGTGTTACTTATGACAATTTTGAGAGGGGCCTGGAACCTAACTCCCTCACTTCCCATTGACTTACATTATAAACTGGGTTTCAATTTACAACGGTTTCGATTTACAACCATTCCTTCTGGAACCTAACCCCGGCGTAAACTGTGGGCTACCTATACTGCCCCTTTAATGTTGCTTGTGTGTTTATGTAGCGCTGGTAAATAACGTACAGTGAATTAGACATATTATGCACAAGCAGCAAGGGCAGGTGCTGAGGGACAGCTGCCAAATGTTACTCTCTCAATAACCAAGTTAATATTTTCTAACTGCCTATATCATCACCACAGACTTCTTCTGCAAAAACACAAATCTGTTATTGAGCTTTGAGGATATTTAATAGTGATTGAGGGTCGCAGTTCATTTACAATACAAAAGCTTACAAAAAAAAGACCCTAATCTATTTCCAATCAAGATTCCCAGTATCAATTCTAATCATGTGTAAATCAATATGGGAAAGCATTTCATAAAAAATAAATACATCATCTCCAAAAGGAACATAGGGAAGATGTGATGCCTGGGTATCCGTGTGGTGTCATATGAAGGAAATGAAGGCTAAAGAAGGGGGGGGGGAGTAAATGCAATCTGAGAGCTCATCATATGAACCCCATAATAAATAAATTCCCTTTAAATTGGAGGAGGGAAGCTTTACCCCAGCTGAGAAGGCTGCCCCACTGCTTATATAGGAATAGTAAGTGTAAGAGATAAGGGGGTAGATTTATTATTCTGCGGATGCAGCTGTTTCCACATGAGCCTTAAGGCTCGCCGGAAACAAAAAATAAAAAGCAGCGGTCGTAAGACCGCATGCTCCTTAACTCATGGCGGACAGCAATCATATCGATTGAATACGATTGAGATGATTGACACCCACTGCTAGCGGCCGATTGGCCGCGAATGTGCAGGGAGTGGCATTGCACACGCATTTCACCAGAAATGCTTGTGCAATGTTTGACATGATCCGCTGTCCTCCGACACTTGATAAATCTACCCCAAGGGGTTTATTGTGGCTCTTTGCGCGCAACGGAAACTAGCATGCGTAAAACAAGTTGAAAGTAAGAGCATTCGTGTTAAGCACAACTGAATTTAACGCACGCCGGAATAGTGTGACTTCAGAGCTCTGGTTAAAGGGACACTAAACCCCCATTTTTTATTTCATGATTCCGATAGAGCATGCAATTTTAAGCAACTTTCTAATTTACTCCTATTATCAAATTTTCCTCTTTCTCTAGTAAACTTTATTTGAAAAAGCAAGAATGAAAGCTTTGGAGCCGGCCCTTTTTTGGTTCAGAACCCTGGATAGCGCTTGCTGATTGGTGGCTACATTTAGCCATCCAATCAGCAAGTGCAACCCACTAGAAAGTTGCTTAAAATGGCATGCTCTGTCCGAATCATGAAAGAAAAAATGTGGTTTTAGTATCCCTTTAACAGTTATGCAAGTCAAAAAACTTGCACAAAACACATAAAAAATACATTTAAATGTACAGTTACACTCATAATAACACTGTCTAATAAAAATGATTTAAAACAAATAAAGTTATCAGGGCTCAAAGATATGAGGTCTCAGGTATTAGAAAAAAAAGGCTGCAAAGGGCTTTATCATAGAGATACATACATATAAATGTGTGTGTGTATATATATATATATATATATATATATATATATATATATATATATATATATATATATATATATATATATATATATATATATTTGTGTGTGTGTGTATATTTATATATATATATATATATATATATATATATATATATATATGTGTGTGTGTACGCATGTATTTATGTGTTTATATGTGTATATATGTATTTACAGACATATATGCACATATAAACATATAAATATATATGTACTGTATATATAGACATATATATAATTGCATTGGATCCCTCTGCAGTCAAGTAGCTAAAAACATGAAAAATCATATTTATGCATATATTTTATATACATATACCTGTATTTAATTACATATATTTATAGGTATAGATATATATTTTACCAAAATAAATCATATATATACTGTGTATACAGTATCCCACAAAAGTGAGTACACCCCTCACATTTTTGTAAATATTTTATTCTATCTTTTCATGAGACAACACTGAAGAAATTACACTTTGCTACAATGTAAAGTAGTAAGTGTACAGCCTGTATAACAATATTTTCCAGCACTGCCTTAAAGGGACACTGAACCCACATTTTTCTTTCGTGATTCAGAAAGAGCATGCAATTTTAAGCAACTTTCTAATTTTCTTCTATTATCAATTTTTCTTCGTTCTCTTGCTATCTTTATTTGAAAAAGAAGGCACCCAAGCTTTTTTCTTGGTTCAGAAATCTGGACAGCACTTTTTTATTGGTGGATGAATTCATCCATCAATCAGCAAGGACAACCCAGGTTGTTCACCAAAAATGGGCCGGCATCTAAACTTACATTCTTGCATTTCAAATAAAGATACCAAGAGAATAAAGAAAATTTGATAATAGGAGTAAATTAGACAGTTGTTTAAAATGTCATGCTCTATCTGAATCACGAAAGAAAAAATTTGGGTTCAGTGTCCCTTTAACCCCGTTGGGCATGGAGTTCACCAGAGCTTCACAGGTTGCCACTGCAGTCCTCTTCCACTCCTCTATGACGACATCACAGAGCTGATGGATGTTAGAGACCTTGCGCTCCCCCACCTTCCGTTTGAGGATGCCCCACAGATGCTTAATAGGGTTTAGGTCTAGAGACATGCTTGGCCAGTCCATCACCTTTACCCTCAGCTTCTTTAGCAATGCAGTGGTTGTCTTGGAGGTGTGTTTGGGGTCGTTATCATGTTGTAATACTGCCCTGCGGCCCAGTCTCCGAAGCGAGGGGATCATGCTCTGCTTCAGTATGTCACAGTACATGTTGGCATTCATGATTCCCTCAATGAACTGTAGCTCCCCAGTGCCGGAACTACTCATGCAGGCCCAGACAATGACACTCCCACCACCATGCTTGACTGTAGGCAAGACACACTTGTCTTTGTACTCCTCACCTGGTTGCCACCACACACGCATGACACCATCTGAACCAAATAAATTTATCTTGGTCTGATCGGACCACAGGACATGGTTCCAGTAATCCATGTCCTTAGTCTCCTTGTCTTCAGCAAACTGTTTGCAGGCTTTCTTGTGCATCATCTTTAGCAGAGGCTTCCTTCTGGGACGACAGCCATGCAGGCCAATTTGATGCAGTGTGCGGCGTATGGTCTGAGCACTGACAGGCTGACCCCCCACCCCTTCAACCTCTGCAGCATTTATACGTCTGTTTCCCAAAGACAACCTCTGGATATGACGCTGAGCACGTGCACTTAACTTCTTTGGTCGACCATGGTGAGGCTTGTTCTGAGGGGAACCTGACCTGTGAAACCGCTGTATGGTCTTGCCCACCGTTCTGCAGCTCAGTTTCATGGTCTTGGCAATCTTCTTATAGCCTAGGCCATCTTTATGTAGAGCAACAATTCTTTTTTTCAGATCCTCAGAGAGTTCTTTGCCATGAGGTGCCATGTTGAACTTCCAGTGACCAGTATGAGAGAGTGTGAGAGCAATAACACCAAATTTAACACACTTGCTCTCCATTCACACTTGAGACCTTGTAACACTAACGAGTCACATGACACAGGGGAGGGAAAATGGTTAATTGAGCTCAATTTGGAAATTTCCACTTAGGGGTGTACTCACTTTTGTTGCCAACTGTTTAGACATAAATGGCTGTGTGTTGAGTTATTTTGAGGGGACAGCAAATTTATACTGTTATACAGGCTGTACACTCACTACTTTACAGTGTAGCAAAGTGTAATTTCTTCAGTGTTGTCACAGGAAAAGATATAATAAAATATTTACAAAAATGTGAGAGGTGTACTCACTTTTGTGGGATACTGTATATAATTATGTATTTAAGAATAAATATAACATATTCTGCTATCTGAAGATTACTGGAATGGGAAATAATCATATTTAATGTTGAGTTAGTGCCTCTGAGTAAACGCAATCAGGTTTGCGTGCGAGTATTAGTGTTTCAGTTTTTTTTCCACTTTTCTCACTCTTTTGAAGTTTATGGGGAAATACATTAGTGTGTTTGCAATATTCAAAGTTCTGCTTTTTGCCCTTGTTGGATTAGCATTTGTGCAAAAACTTTTTACTTTCAACTTGTAATACTCGCGCTACTCAACGCACGCAAAAAGCTTACTTAAGGGATACATCAAAGCCGAGTGGCATCATAGGACATTTCTTTAGGTCCTCAATTACTACACACATATGGAACATATCATAGCTGAGCGGTAACATAAAATGTTCCTTCAACTCCTCAGTTACTGGGCACCCTACACACACAGGAGACAGCTGAGTAGAATCATAGAACATACTTACACTTACTGAATATATCACAGCTGAGTGGTACCATAAAATGTTCCTTCAGCTGCTCAGTTACTACACATATAGGTGACAAATCACAGCTGAGGAGCATCCTACAGGGACAGAATTCCTTTAGTAATCAGGGGAGTGTTCTTGCTGCAAGAGGAAGCAGATGTAAACCAGTTTCGATTCATAGTGAGAGAGTAGGAACAGGAAGTATTGAGGGGCACTCTAGTATAAAACCTCTGATGGCCTCTTAGGAGGTCTGTAAATATCATTATAAACTATGAAAAGTATCCTTTTTACGCCGGAAGATAATGCTTTAGACAGTAGAAACAACCCAATAATACTGTCTAGTTCACAGTGGTCGACAAATCTCTTTAAAAATTAGGAGTCAGTATGAAAATTTAGGAGCCAGACATACTTTTAGGAGCCAAAACCCCAAGTGCCCTGTCCCAATTTCTTTGGAAGGTGTTGCAGTCATAAGATTTGAAATGAGTAGATATTTTCAAAAATACATTAAATTCACAAAGTATAACATCAAATAATGTGTTAATAAAATGCTTTCAATATAGTACAGGGTGAATTACATTTTCAAATTACTCTTTTTGTTTGTTTTTTCATTTTCCATACTGTCCCAACTTTTTCAGAATTGGGGTTGTATTTAGATATATGGAGAATAACCCAAAACGTTAGGAGCCAGGAGTAAAATCCTAGGAACCAGTGGTTCCCGGGTTTGTCGAGCCCTGGTCTAGTATGTGTGCTATCCTAAAAGTACTGGTTTAATTAATGATCACAATAATAGTGTAAGTATTCCAGATATTTCTGGATTTCCTTACTCTGTTTCACTGTATTCTGAACAAGATATTTTTGTCATATTTCACATCCCCACTACCCTATGGATTTTGTTACTGATAACCCTTTCAAACCACACACTGGTTCTTAGTCATGTCATGAGACATGACTAAGAACCAGTGTGCGGTTTGAAACGTTGTCGTTTGCTTTATGGACCCTGTGATAAAGAAATAAAGGTCTTTTAAATTTAACCTGGAGGCTGGAAATCCATTCATTGCAATATTGTATTGGGACTTGGTTGGTCCTGCTCCTTGCCACAGGACAATTATATACAGGTGCTGTCTCCCATACTGTTAATTGGTTACTGATAACCCACCAGTTTAGTAGTTTTGAATTATTGCTAATTTATTAAGGTCCTTGAGGCCCGAGTATAGTTGCTACCTTGGCCATGTTTTCCTGGACACTTATGAGTTATACATGCTGCAGGGTATGCAGAGAGGAACATGAATAGTGCTGTCCAATGGAGCAAGTCATGTTCCCCTCTGCACACCCTGCAACATGTGTAACTCATAAGTGTTCAGGAAAACCTGGTTGAGGTGACAGCCTTAGGCCCGAGTCTGGGCAAGTTTCCATTGAGGTATTAAAGTTTGGAAACTGGTGGTAACATAAAATTTCTCCATAGACTTTAATGGAGACAAATGTTTTTAGCAACAGTTTTCAAACTTTACCACCTCAATGGAAACAAGGCCTCTGTGTTTGTTTAAAAAAAAAGTGAATTATAAGTAGACAGCAGTTTAGTCATATTTAAAAGCTCACAGGAAATATTAGATCCTCATTACACCAGCTGTCACAGAAGGGGCATACAATTAAGAGACTTCTTCAAAAGGAATTCTGGAACATTTTCATCAAAAGAATGTTGCAATAGGCTGTGACCTGGTCTACAGTCCCTAGAGCAGAGCTTTCCAAACTTTTCTTGTTGGTGACACACTTTTTAGACCTACATCATTTTGCGACACAGTAATTCAGTTTTACTGGCAAACAGGAGGTTAAACTAACTTGTTTTAAGAGATACGGACACATACATAAATTATATAATAACAAAATGTATTTACAAGTAACAGTAAGTGTGTGCAAGAATTAATATCACCAATAGCTACTTACTATTTTAATGGGATGTATGAGGTTGATGGGATGAAAACAGTTTCTGAATATTTGGTGTAATATTAGATAAAGTCACTCACATTTCATCATCAAGCATTTTTAAGCTTCCACTTCCTATCCATATATCAAGAGCAGGAGCAGCAATGCACTACTGGGAGCTAGTTGCAAAAAAATCCCACTGACTTCTGACTTTAGCTCAGCGTTTAAGCTGCCACCCTCAGAGCTCTGTGAGTCCAACTGACTACGGCCCGCGCTGCAAACACACTGCTGTCCCACTCACTGGCTACACTTGCAGTCACGAGCCAATTAAGGAGACTACACGTGCAGTCAGGAGCCAATGTGCCGCCAAATCCGCCAATGGGAATAGTTTCAGTTCCCACTGAGCTACGCCAATTGGTTAAGATGATCTGTGACCCACTAGGTATCAATCACGTGTTAACCATGTGATATGTGTAGCAGGCAGGCGGAAAGTCAGAAACCAAAAAACATTTAAAAAAAAAAAAATTTGTGCTGAAGCAGGGACACACCTACACACTGCTGCCGACACACAGTTTGGAAAGCACTGCCCTAGAGTCTCCATTTTAAGAATTACTCTCCTTAAGAGCTAGAGGTTTTAGAAGGGTCCAAAAAAAAGCTATGGTGACGTGAGCTGCTAGTAGAGACTGTAAGCTCCAGTGTTTACAAACTATTTCTACCATGAAACCTTTTTTGGGACCTATAATGTGTGATTAGGGTCGCTAGGTGTCCAGTAACATCTGTACAAAAATATATGTCCAGTATTTTTAAAGTACCTTGAGTGGCAGCTAAATTTGAAGGACCTCCTATGCCTCTATGCATTAGATATATAGCCCATAAACACTGCATATTCTATTATATATATATTTTATGCAGTCAATGGGGTGTTATACCATTGCTGTGTGTTTGTGCTCATAGAAGTCAATGGGTCCAAATCACTATTGTGTATGTTTGTTACTGACAACCAAGGGGATAAAATGCTCAGTTGGGAAAATATACACAGTGGAATCAAGAGTGGGGCCTAAGATTGAGTGTTGGGAGAATCTTGTGTGACTCTTCCCCTCCCCCCGCTTACCACCTGTTCCCAGTGACCTATAGGTTATCCAGTATTTTTATGAATCACAGCTGGTAACCCAATGTGTGATAGTTCTTAGACCCCAAAGAAGCTCTCAGTCCCTTGTCATAACCCTGATGTTCCGCATCACATCTTAAATTCCTCTTTACCCTAAAAATCACTCTCCTGCCCCTGCTTGTATGTCAGAAGCTGCTGCCTTCTTGCCCTCCAAGGAAACCCTTACCAAAGGGCAAGAATGCTCTAGCAGAATTCAGCTGGTACAAGATGCCAGTGGGAAGATACAGGGAGAGTAGTATTAACGCACATAAAAACAACAAATACAAGGATGAATCTTTATCAACTATTATACTAGACTGTAATTATGAAAACAAAATCCCAGATCTATATTCACTAAGCAAGAGAAGCTGGCAAGATAGTCTCTAACCTCCCCACATTCCTTAAGACATGAGATAAATCAGTGGGGTCGTCAGAGATTCTTTCTCCTGAAAATGTATCAAACAGCAATATTGAGGCATCACTCATCACAATAGCGCCAACATTAGGTTACCAGAGGGACTGCCACTGGGTCACAACATTGTAGGGAACTGTAGAGTTAGTGGGGTTATTGAATTTTATATTTAACCCATTTGACTGCAACTCACTGCAGAGAGTTAGGGCTGCCAGTTTCTTAACATGGACATTCACATATTCCATATATTATTTTATCAGCATTATGTCTATCTTAATACTGCAAGCAAAAGGTACTAAAGCTTGCCACCACAGGTACAAGTTACTTAGGGATCCCCCAATAGCCACAGGTAACACAGGATTGAATCCCACAAGCACAGGTTACTTAGGGTTGGAACCCACAGGCACGGGTTACTTAGGGTTGACACCAACAGGCACAGGTTACTTAGGGTTGACACCAACAGGCACAGGTTACTTAGGGTTGACACCAACAGGCACAGGTTACTTAGGGTTGACACCAACAGGCACAGGTTACTTAGGGTTGACACCAACAGGCACAGGTTACTTAGGGTTGACACCAACAGGCACAGGTTACTTAGGGCTGGCATCCACAGACACAGATTGCATAGGATTGGCATAACATGCACAGGTTACATAGCATTGGCACCCACAGGCACAGGTTACTTAGGGTTAGCATCACAGGCACAGGTTACTTAGGGTTAGCATCACAGCCACAGGTTACATAGGTCTTGCACCCACAGGCACAGGTTACTTAGGGTTGGCACCCACAGGCACAGGTTACTTAGGTCTGGCACCCACAGGCACAGGTTACTTAGGGTTGGCACCCACAGGCACAGGTTACTTAGGTCTGGCACCCACAGGCACAGGTTACTTAGGTCTGGCACCCACAGGCACAGGTTACTTAGGGTTGGCACCCACAGGCACAGGTTACTTAGGGTTGGCACCCACAGCCAAATGTTACTTAGGTCTGGCACTAACAGGCAAATGTTACTTAGGTCTGGCACTAACAGGCACATGTAACTTAGGTCTGGCACTAACAGGCACATGTAACTTAGGTCTGGCACTATCAGGCACATGTAACTTAGGGTTAGCATCACAGCCACAGCTTACTTAGGTCTGGCACCCACCAGCACAGTTTACTTAGGTCTGGCACCCACAGGCAAATGTTACTTAGGTCTGGCACCCACAGGCAAATGTTACTTAGGTCTGGCACCCACAGGCACAGGTTACTTAAGTCTGGCATCCACAGATACAGATTGCATAGGATTGGCATAACAATCACAGGTTACTTAGGGTTAGCATCACAGGCACAGGTTACTTAGGGTTAGCATCACAGCCACAGGTTACTTAGGTCTGGCACCCACAGGCACAGGTTACTTAGGGTTGGCACCCACAGGCACAGGTTACTTAGGTCTGGCACCCACAGGCACAGGTTACTTAGGGTTGGCACCCACAGGCACAGGTTACTTAGGTCTGGCACCCACAGGCACAGGTTACTTAGGGTTGGCACCCACAGGCACAGGTTACTTAGGTCTGGCACCCACAGGCACAGGTTACTTAGGGTTGGCACCCACAGGCACAGGTTACTTAGGTCTGGCACCCACAGGCACAGGTTACTTAGGGTTGGCACCCACAGGCACAGGTTACTTAGGTTTGGCACCCACAGGCACAGGTTACTTAGGGTTGGCACCCACAGGCACAGGTTACTTAGGGTTGGCACCCACAGGCACAGGTTACTTAGGGTTGGCACCCACAGGCACAGGTTACTTAGGGTTGGCACCCACAGGCACAGGTTACTTAGGTCTGGCACCCACAGGCACATGTTACTTAGGGTTGGCACCCACAGGCACAGGTTACTTAGGTCTGGCACCCACAGGCACAGGTTACTTAGGTCTGGCACTAACAGGCACAGGTTACTTAGGCCTGGCACTAACAGGCACATGTATCTTAGGGTTAGCATCACAGCCACAGCTTACTTAGGTCTGGCACCCACCAGCGTAGTTTACTTAGGTCTGGCACCCACAGGCAAATGTTACTTAGGTCTGGCACCCACAGGCACAGGTTACTTAGGTCTGGCACCCACAGGCACAGGTTATTTAGGGTAGGCATTCACAGGCACAGGTTATTTAGTGGTGACACCAACAGGCACAGGTTACTTAGGGATGGCACCCACATGCACATGTTACTTAGGGTTGACACCAACAGGCACAGGTTACTTAGAGGTGACACCAACAGGCACAAGTTGCATAGGGTTAGAACCAACAGACACAGGTTATTAAGGGTTGGCATTACAGGCACAGGTTGTTAGGTTTGGAATGCTTGGGCACAGGTTACTGAAGTTTGGCACCCACATGCCCAAATTACATAACTTTGGCACCCACAGACACAAGTAACTTAGTGTTTTTACCCAAAGACATGTTAGTGTTTGCACCCAAAGACATTTTAGTGTAGGCACAGACAGTCACAAGTTACTTAGGGTTGGCAGCCAAAGGCACAGGTTACTTAAGGTTGGCAACCACAGGTTACTTACAGTTGGCACACAGATGCACAGGTTACTTAGAGTTGACATCAGAGGGACAGTTTACTTACAGGCACAAGTTACATAGGCACAGCATCACAGACACAAGTTACATAGGTATGGCATCACAGGCACAAGTAAGATTGGCACTCATATGCAAAAGTTACATAGGGCTGGTACCCACAGCCCCAGATTACATTATCACCTCACTTTTGCACCAACCAACACATTAAAATATAGCTTTTCTGCCAGCAGAAGGCTCATCAAGTCTTCCTATACTTCCTTGTTGCTGCATTGGAGCTGGTGGGAGGGGTGGGTGCTTAAGGAAGAAAGCGGGTGGGCTGCTCTTCACTGGAGGGGAGGGAGAGGGTTCCCTACACTGGGGCAAACAATTAAGGGAGGAGCCCTACACTCCAGAAATTGTGTTTGCTGATGGAGGGGGAAGTGGGTCCTACACTACAGAAAATGAATGCACTATATGATTATTTACAGGGGGAGGTGGGGAGGGAGGTTCCCTACACTACATAAAAAAATTAAAGTTTTAAAATGTTACTGGCATCCAGTTTGCCAGTTACGAAGATGGTGTTGACCAGGGGGGAAGGGAGAGGGAAGAAAGCTGGATTGGAGGATTCAGGGAGATGTGATGGTGAAGAGGAATCTCTACACTGCAGAAAATAATAATAAAATAATTTAAAAAAAGCAAAGCCCTAAACTGCATACTAGCAGTCTGACTGCCAGTTCTTAAGATGATGGTGACCAGTGGGGAGGGGGGGTGTCAGGTGGAAGAATAATGCCTACACTAGAGCAAATATTATTTTTATATGATTGTATTTGGCGGCCATATATACCAAAATGGGCCTAGAACAATACCTTGAGTTTTCTACTTTAAAAAAATATATAGTTTTCATTGGCAAATAAAAACAAACAATGGCTCTATTTCTGTTTAAATGGAATGAAAACTTCTCTGGTACTTTGTACAAGTTTTTCTGTGAAATTCACAGTAGTGAAGTAGGTAATATTGTATGCTCTGTCTGAATCATGAAAGACAAAATTCAGGCTTTATGTCCCTTTAAATTTGAGCCTGAGCATAACTCGTACAAGTGTAAGTGAAGGTTAGTGTAGCCTAAAGGTGACAAATGACTGGTACTCAAGGCACCTCTAATTCTAAGACAGCCTCACCAAGACCTTCTTACACAGAGAACAAGAGGGGAAAACTGATCACATAGACCATGGTGTTGTTCTTACAACATATCCATAATAATCACGGCAGAAGTTTGTTATTGTGGCATGTACCTTAGCGTGCCCGTTAAGCCTCTCTTTGTGTCATCTATTTCTACATGCTTGTATTAGTTCTTGGCACAGATAATGATGTTCCTTCAGAGATCACTAAACAAATATTTACATTAGCGAAACCACTAAGAATTGGTTAACTACAACACAAACACGATTTGTTAAATGTCAATCCTGTAATGCATGTCATAGCACGAAAAAAGGAGAGAGAGTCACTAAAAAAGAGGGGAGGGGGGAATTTGACATTAAATAATTAATAACCTCTTACAGTAAATATGTGATTTATATGTTATGGTGTTCATGTAACTTATTTTATATAGGAAGAACAACAAGACTTTTAAAAACAAGAATTAATGAATACATTTACAACATCAAGAAGGGTTTTAATAAATATACAGTATTGGTTCATTTTGACAAAGTACATAATAGAGACCCCTCACACCTAAAATTTATAGGTATTAGGTAAGAAGTTCCACATTGGAGAGGGGGGACAGACTTGATAATTTGGGAAAAATGGAGATGAAGTTGATTTATACTTTGGACACATTTGTTCCAAATGGCTTGAACCAAGACTTTTAATTACATATTTTTTTTAAGTTAATATTAAATTAATAGTAAATTAACGTATTAGACTTCCTTACAGTTTATGATTCCCTCATTCTAACGGAAATTTATATATAGATTATATGTATGACTTTACAGAATTTGATACATTATGATACTTTATTCTGTTTCGTATTGCTGTATACTGTTAATATTACAACACTATATCTATTTTACTTTGGTTACATATGTAGAGTATTACTTTCATATTTATTATTTACTATCCTTAATTTATGATCAGATAACGATTGGATATTTGTTAGTCATTAATAATCAGGGCGAATAAGTTATGGGACAAAAAGAGGGATAAAAAGACATTGCCCATTTTCAAGATGGTGGATTAATAAGGTTGTAGCCGATCTAATTCCAAATTGACCACTTTCAAGATGGCCGTGCAGATTATAAACGGTGAAAGGAGAGGATGCACATAATTTCCTTGAAAAAGCCATACATATACGTGAAACGTACGTCATAAGTTTTACATCATAGCCACGTCCCAATAATATCGTCACCAGGAAAGGTAATCACGTGAACTACGGATATTAGGCAGAACGGCTTGTGGTACGAATTAATATCTAATCCGCTTCCATCAGGACATAGTAACGGTACTAACTTCCAACAGAGAACATATTGTGGATAGATACCAGAGTGACTATCAGAGGGGAGCTATATTGTGGCTTTTTCTACTGTTTTAATTGTTTTTAATAAATGTTTGATATATTCCATATATGAAGTATTGCCGGATGAATACTAGGTGCCTGGCAGTAAAAAAACATGTGTACGTCATCTCCAGAGCCAGTTAGGCTCATTCATACATAAATATCCCATTGGAAATGTTGGCTTGGTTTGTTCACACATAGGGGCCGAATTATCAATGTCTGGCAGACATTGCTGAATGCCAACATTTAGCATTGCACAAGCAGTTCTAGTGAACTGCTTGTGCAATGCCACCCCCTGCAGATTCGCGGCCAATCGGCCGCTAGCAGGGGGTGTCAATCAGCCTGATCATATGCTTCAATTAGCCCGATAACAGCTTCTTAACTGCTGTTTCCGGCGAGCCTAAAGGCTCGCGCGGAAACCGCTGCATTGGGGCCAATTGACCGCTTGGTAAATCGCCCCTATAAACTCTACTTCACTATCAGGTAGATTACCGAGTTTTGCGTTACGGCTTTGGGTAGTAACGCAGCTATTGCGAGTCTTGTTGGTATAGCTAGAGTGCAAGCATTTTAGCCTGTAACGCAACGTCCATTCTGCACAAAAAATGATGATTTTGCGTGGGATTTTCATAGCGCCGGTATTACAGGTTGTGCGGTGAGGCTAAAAAGCTAACGTTACAGCCTATACCAACACGAGCCATACCACCATCTGAGAGCAGTAGTTATGAGTTTTGCGCCACAAAAATGTTTCACAAAACTCATAACTAAAGTGTTACAACGTACACTAACACCCATAAACTACCTATTAACCCCTAAACCGCCACCCTCCCACATCACAAACACTTTTTAAAACTTATTTACCCCTAATCTGCCGCCCACATCGCGACTATTAAATACATTTATTAACCCCTAATCTGCCGCTCTCGACATCGGCGACACTAATACAAATTATTAACCCCTATTTTGCCGCTCCCCGACATCTACGCCACTATAATAAAGTTATTAACCCCTATTCTGCCGCTCCCCGACATCACTGCCACTATAATAAAGTTATTAACCCCTAAACCTCCGGCCTCCCACATCTCTGCAACTAAATAAACCTATTAACTCCTAAACCGCCAGCCCCTCACATTGCAAAACACTTAATTAAACTATTAACCCCTAAACCTAACACCCCCCCTAACTTTAAATTAAAATTACAATATAACCTATATTTAAATAAATTAAAACTTTACCTGTGACTTAAAAATAAACCTAACATTAAACTATAAATTAACCTAACCTTACTATTCTAATTAAAAAAAAAAACTACCAATTAAAATATCTTAATTACAAATTTTAAAAAAACCTAACACTACAAAAAAAATAAAAAAAATCTAAAATTACTGAAAATAATAAACACTAAATTACGAAAAATAAAAAACACTAAGCTTACAAAAAATAACAAACAAAATTATCAAAAATAAAAACAATTACACCTAATCTAATAGCCCTATAAAAATAAAAAAATAAAACCCAAATTAAAACACCCCCTAGCCTACAATAAACTACTTTTTGTAGGGCATTGCCCTAAGTTAAACAGCTCTTTAACCTGTAAACAAATACAAAGTCCCTGCAACAGTAAAACCCACCACCCAACCAACCCCCCAAAATAAAAAAAACTTAATTTAAAAAAAACCTAAGCTACCCATTGCCCCTAAAGGGGCATTTTTATGGGCATTGCCCTTAAAAGGGCATTCAATTCTATTTCATTGCTCTTAACAGGGCGATTTGCTCTTTTTCAAAAGCCCAAACCCTAATCTGAAAAAAAACACCCCAAAAAATAAAAAAAATACCTAACACTAACCCCAGAATATCTACTCATGGTTGCTGAAGTCCGGACATCCAGGCGGCAAGAAGTCTTCATCCAGGCGGCGACATCTTCATCCATTGCGGGGGTGTCTTCTATCTTCATCCCAGCAGCGTGACAAAGACATCCAGCGCAGGGCGTCCTCTTCATAAGGTCCCCGCCATACACTGAAGCTTCAATGCAAGGTAGCCGTTTCAAAATGGTGTACCTTGCATTCCTATAGGCTGATTTGATTCTTCAAATTCAAATTAGCCAATAGGATAACAACTTCTAAAATCCTATTGGCTGTTCAAATCAGCCAATAGGATTTCATACGGGGACCGTATGTAGAGGACGCTCCGCACTGGATGTCTTTGCTGCTCCTCCCCGCCGCGATGGATGAAGATGTCGCCACCTGGATGTCCAGAGTTCAGCAACCGTGAGTAGATATTCTGGGGTTAGTGTTATTTTTTTTTTTCTTTTGCGTTATGAGTGAAAAAGCCTCATAACGCTGCTTTTTCACTACCACCGGTATTACGAGTCTTGCAGGTATATCTGTACCGCACACTTTTTTGGCCGTCACGCAACGTAACTACCGCAGCTTTCAAAAAGTCCCTTTTCAATGGGACTTCCATAGCGCCGGTATTACGAGTTTGCCTGTCCGGCCAAAAAGTGAGTGGTACAGCCCATAACTACAAGATCTGTACCGTAAATTGAAAGTCAGTAGTTATGGCTTTTATGTTACAAAGCCGTAACATAAAACTCATAACTAAAGTGCTAAAAAGTACACTAACACTCATAAACTACCTAGTAACTCCTAAACCAAGGCCCTCCCGCATCACAAACACTAAAATAAAATTATCAACCCCTAATCTGCTGTCCCTAACATTGCCGCAACCTACATTACTGTTATTAACCCCTAATCTGCTGCCCCCAAAATCGCTGCCACTATACTAAAGTTATTAACCCCTAAACATAGCCCTAAGTCTAACCCTAACAACCACTAACTTTAACATAATTAAAATAAATCTAAATAAAACCTACTATTAATACCTAAATAATTCCTATTTAATACTAAATACTTACCTGTAAAATAAACCCTAAGCTAGCTACAATATAACTAATAGTTACATTGTAGCTATCTTAGGTTTTATTTTTATTTCACAGCTAAGTTTGTATTTATTTCAACTAGGTAGACTAGTTAGTAAATAATTATTAACTATTTACTAACTACCTAGTTAAAATAAACACAAACTTACCTGTAAAATAAAACCTAACCTGTCTTACACTAACCCCTAACCTTACACTACAATTAAATCAATTACATTAATTAAATACAATTAACTAAATTACAAAAAAATAAACACTAAATTACACAAAATAAAAAAGAAATTATCAAATATTTAAACTAATTACACCTAATCTAATAGCCCTATCAAAATAAAAAAGCCACCCCCCAAATAAAAAAACCCTAGCCTAAACTAAACTGCCAATAGCCCTTAAAAGGGCCTTTTGCGGGGCATTGCCCCAAAGAAATCAGCTCTTTTACCTGTAAAAAAAAAATACAAACAACCCCTCAACAGTAAAACCCACCACCCACACAACCAAACCCCCCAAACAAAATCCTATCTGCAAAAACCTAAGCTCCCCATTGCCCTGAAAAGGGCATTTGGATGGGCATTGCACTTAAAAGGGCATTTAACTCTTTTTCAGCCCAAACCTTAAGCTAAAAATAAAACCCACCCAATAAACCCTTAAAAAAACCTAACACTAACCCCCGAAGATCCACTTACAGTTTTTGAAGACTGGACATCCATCCTCAACGAAGCCGGGAGAAGTCTTCATCCAAGCGGCAAGAAGTCCTCAACGAAGCCAGGAGAAGTCTTCATCCAAGCGTCAAGAAGTGGTCCTCCAGACGGGCTACTGTAGAATGAAGGTTCCTTTAAGGGACGTCATCCAAGATAGAATTCTATCAGCCAATTGGAAATAAAGTTGAAAAAATCCTATTCGCTGATGCAATCAGCCAATAGGATTGAGCTTCAATCCTATTGGCTGATCCAATCAGCCAATTGGATTGAGCTTGCATTCTGTTGGCTGATTGGAACAGGGTTAGGGTTACGTTAGGGTTAAACTTATGGTTAGGTTTAGGGGTTAATAACTTTAGTATAGTGGTTAATAAGTGTAGGTAGGTGGCGGTTATGTCGGGGCAGCAGATTAGGGGTTAATAAGTGTAGGTAGGTGGCGGCGACATTGGGGGCAGCAGATTAGGGATTAATAAGTGTAATGTAGGTGTCGGCAATGTCGGGGGCAGCAGATTAGGGGTGTTTAGACTCAGGGTTTATGTTAGGGTGTTAGGTGTAAACATAAATTTTCTTTCCCCATAGGAATCAATGGGGCTACGTTACGGAGCTTTATGCTCCTTTATTGCAGGTGTTAGGCTTTTTTTTAGCCGGCTCTCCCCATTGATGTCTATGGGGAAATCGTGCACGAGCACGTAAAACCAGCTCAAAGCAGCGCTGGTATTTGGGTGCGGTATGGAGCTCAATGGAGCTTAACGCTGACATATTGCCTGCTAACGCCGGGTTTTTGCAAACCTGTAATAGCAGCGCTATAGGGAGGTGAGCGGTGGAAATAACTTGCAAGTTAGTACCGAGCTGCTCATAACGCAAAACTCGTAATCTAGCCGTATGTTAGGTTAATTTATATCTTAAATTTAGGTTTTTTATTTCACAGGTAATTTTTTTTTTTAAATAGTTATATTGTAATTTTAATTTAAAGTAAGGGGGGTGTTAGGTTTAGGGGTTTATAGTTTAATTTAGTGTTTTGCGTTTTGGGGGTCTGGCGGTTTAGGGGTTAATAGGTTTATTTAGTTGCGGAGATGTAGGAGGCCGGAGGTTTAGGGGTTAATAGGTTTATTTAGTTGCGGAGATGTGGGAGGCCGGAGGTTTAGGGGTTAATAGGTTTATTTAGTTGCGGAGACGTGGGAGGCCAGAGGTTTAGGGGTTAATAACTTTATTATAGTGTCGGGGAGCCGCGGAATAAGGGTTAATAACTTTATTATAGTGGCAGTGATGTTGGGGAGCGGCGAAATAGGGGTTAATAACTTTTATTAGTGGCGGCGATGTCGGGAGCGGTAGATTAGGGGTTCATAACTTTTTTTAAGTGTTGGCGATGTCAGGGGGCAGCAGATTAGGGGTGTTTAGACTTGGGGTTTATGTTAGGTAGGTTTAAAAATAACTTTTTTTCCCCATAGACATCAATGGGGTTGCGTCACAAAGAATTTTCGTTCCGCGATCGCAGGTGTTAGTTGTTTTTTTTTCTAACACTCTCTCCCCATTGATGTCTACGGGGGAAAGCGTGCACGAGCACGTCAAAGAAGCCCTTGGATTTTGTGCGGTATGGAACTTAACGCCACCATATCGCACGCACAAGGAGGCTTTTCAGTAACTTGTAATGGCAGCACTATGGAGGATGAAATAACGCAACTTTTTTGGCGTTAGTTTCGCACCCTGTTTAGCACAAAACTCGTAATCTAAGTGTTTATTATTTATCTTATTTATTGAGGCAAGAAGAAGATATCTGGAGTTTCGGGGTCTCATATATACTGAGACATGCTTATACATTATCACTCGCACTGTACTTTTATTGTATATGATGTTCCCTTAGTGGCCACATATGACACAGTGTTTGTTTAACACATGCAGTTTAATCCCAGCTACGGAAATATAATGTCACCAACAAAAATGTGGTAGTACACAATATACTTAAAGTGATTCACGTGGCAAATGGGAACTGCAAAGTGCTGGTTCTTTCCATGAAAAAGTAGTGACGTGAAGTCTAGAAAACGTACTCTGTCCTGCAGTGTAACCAGCTTAAAGTGAATGTAAATTTTGATGCTAAAGTGCCCGGTTTTTAAAAATTTAATTAATCAAAATTTACATTTCACTCGTGCTGTGAAAAAAATGTAACTTTTAAACTTGACAGCAGCTCCAGCTTCCTCCGGTCGTTGCAAGCCATTTCTGACGTCAGAAATGATGGATAGGTCATCCTCCAATCACGGCTTCCCCCCCGGGGGAATCAGTGTCTGATTCAACGCCGTGATTGGAGGAAGCCGGATTCCTCATTTTAGACCCAGGAAGAGGCTTTGCGACGGGTAGAGGAAGCTGGAGCGGCTGTCAAGTTTAAAAGGTAAGGTTTTTTTTCACAACAGGAGTGAAATGTAAATTTTGATGAATTAAAGTGCCCTTGTTTTTAATCGAATTTTTAAAAACCGGGCACTTTAGCATCAAAATTGACATTCACTTTAATGCTCACTGTCTCTATTTTTAGGTCTAGCTATCTAGAATATATGTAGTAAAGACAAAGCTCATGTGTAAAGGAAAACGTAGCAAATGGAGATAAGAGGGCAAGATACAGGTGAACTGTGCAAGAAGATGCTTATGCTGAAGGATAAACCGTTTGTGCAAGAAACAAGAGGAAATATATGAAACATGAAATGGAAGATTTGTGACTTCACTTTCCCTTTAAAGGGACAGTCTAGTCAAACGTAAACTTTCATGATTCAGATAGGGCGCGTCATTTTAAACAACTTTCCAATTTACTTTTATCATCAAACTTGCTTTGTTCTCTTGGTTTTCTTAGTTCGAGGCCAAACTTAAGTAGGCTCATATGCTAATTTCTAAGCCCTTGAAGGCCACCTCTTATCTGAATGCATTTTGACAGTTTTTCACAGCTAGAGGGCATTCATTCATGTGTGCCATATAGATAAGATTGTGCTCACGCCCGTTGAGTTACTTATGAGAGGGCACTGATTGGCTAAAATGCAAGTCGGTCAAAAAAACTGAAATAAGGGTCAGTCTGCAGAGACTTAGATACAAGGTAATCACAATGGTGAAAGGTATATTAAAATATTAGTGTTGGTTATGCAAAACTGGGAAATGGGTAATAAAGGGATCATCTATCTTTTTTTTTTTTAAATACAAATTCTGGAGTAGACTGTCCCTTTAAGTCTGCACAGGAATCAGCACCAGAATTATCCCACCCTCCCCTTCAGACTCCACGTCCCCTAATTGTCTGTTTGTTAATCAATGATTATGTGACTGTATTTTATGATTATTTAATTATCACTAGTGATTTGTTCCTGACACGCAGTAACCTAGCAACCATGGTGAATGTTTTCCGTGCCTGAAAACCAGGCTGCCCTAACAGCAGGCTCAAGCTTAGACCTTCACTACAATTATATACAGTGATTTTTATACAAATAACCTAAAGCATCTGCAATCACTTAGTATAGGTGGGTACCATTAGGTGGGTGTTTAGAGAAGAATTTTTAAGACCGAAGAAATAAACTATACAGAATATTAGCAATGTGTTCAAAGCAGATATGAGATAAAAGCGATATCAAAGTAAATATAAAACGTTTATGATTTAGCTATCGTGAAAAATATTATAAAACTGTCCAATTCATTTCCATTGTCAATTTTACATCTATGTCTTGGTCTTTGCACATATATTTGTATGTTGCCCAATTTTTTTATATAAATCCAGTGCCCAGAAATATCTGAATGTAGCAGACCATTGCCTTTATCGCGCTTCGTTTCACTAAAGTGAAGAATGAAATAATGCAGATGCATAGAGGTCACTGCATTAGGCTCAGGAGCGTGCATTATAAGGTAACTGTATTCGCAAAAATGTCTGTAACAGTGTTATACATTTAGGGCTAAATTACGAGTGGCACCCTATAGTTTGCTCGCAAGCGATATTGGGTTTTCACGGCCTTTTGCGCGCAAGTTAAATTCCGCTCATATTACAAGTTAATCGTAAATGCAGACGCGTAATTGCGATTCAAGGTAGAATGATTACGGATACCTCAGAGCTCTGGTTAACTGTTACGATTATAAAGTGTCACAAAACACATACAAATACATTTTAAAATACAGTTACACTCATAGGGGCCGAATTGTCATTGTGCGAGCGGACATGATCCGATATTGCGGATTATGTCCGCTGCACATCGATAAATGCCGACCGCATGTGCTCTCGGCATTTATCATTGCACCAGCAATTCTTGTGATCGGCCGCTAGCAGAGGGTGTCAATCAACCCGATCGTATTTTATCGGGTTGATTTCTGTCCGCCGCCTCAGAGCAGGCGGACAGGTTATGGAGCAGCGGTCATAACTGTGCGCCTGCTCTGAGGTGGCGGACAGAAATCAACCCTATCGAATATGATCGGGTTCATTGACACCCTCTGCTAGTGTCTGCATTTATCGATGTGCAGCGGACATGATCCGCAATATCGGATCATGTCCACTCGCACATTAATAAATAGGCCCCTATGGGGGAATACGTTAACACAGTCGTGATATTAAAACTTTGTCTTGTTTGCACGCATAGAGTTAGCACGCAAGTGAAAACTTTTTACTTTCAACTTGTAATACGTGCGGTACCCGACACGGACAAAAAGCCGAAGCCGAGCACAGTTAGTGCACGAGCAGTAGCAATAAATAGCGCTCCACTCGTAATCTAGCCCTAAATGTTAAAGCAGATTTTTTTTAAAACAATCTAGAGGAGGTCCTCATCGGATATTTAGCAGCCATGCGGGTAGATTACGAGTTTTGCGGTAACAGTGGTGCAGTGCTAATGAGCAGTTTTCTCTCACCGCTCACTTACATACAGCGCTGGTATTACAGGTTTTTACAAACCCGGCATTAAAAGACAAGAAGTGAGCATTGAGCAAAATTTTGCTCCAAATCTCACTCCAATACCAGCGCTGCTTAAGTCAGCGGTGAGCTGGTGTAACGTGCTCGTGCACAATTTCCCCATACGAATCAACGGGGATAGCAGGCTGAAAAAAAAGTCTAACACCTGCAAAAAAGCAGCGTTTAGCTCTTAACGCAGCCACATTGATTCCTATGGGAAATAAAATTTATGTCTACACCTAACACCCTAACATGAACCCTGAGTCTAAACACCCCTAATCTTACACTTATTAACCCCTAATCTGCTGCCACCGACATCGCCGACACCTACATTCTAATTATTAACCCCTAATCTGCCGCTCCGGACACCGCCGCCACCTACATTATACTTATTAACCCCTAATCTGCTGCCCCAACATTGCCGACACCTACATTATATTTATTAACCCCTAATCTGCCGTCCCCAAATGTTGCCGCAACCTACCCACATTTATTAACCCCTAATCTGCCGCCCCAACGTCGCCGCAACTATAATAAACATATTAACCCATAAACCTAACCCTAACACCCCCTAACTTAAATATAATTAAAATAAATCTAAATAAAACACTGTTAATAACTAAATAATTCCTATTTAAAACTAAATACTTACCTATAAAATAAACCCTAAGCTAGCTACAATATAACTAATAGTTACATTGTAGCTAGCTTAGCGTTTATTTTTATTTTACAGGCAAGTTTGTATTTATTTTAACTATGTAGAATAGTTACTAAATAGTTATTAATTATTTAATAACTACCTAGTTAAAATAAATACAAAAGTACCTGTAAAATAAAACCTAACCTAAGTTACAATTACACCTAACACTACACTATAATTAAACCAATTCCCTAAATTAAATACAATTAAATACAATTAAATAAAATGATCTAAAGTACAAAAAAAACCCCACTTAATTACAGAAAATAATAAACAAATTACAAGAATTTTAAACTAATTACACCTAATCTAATCCCACTAACAAAATAAAAAAGCCCCCCAAAATAAAAAAAGCCCTACCCTACACTAAATTACAAATAGCCCTCAAAAGGGCCTTTTGCAGGGCATTGCCCCAAAGTAAACAGCTCTTTTACCTGTAAAAGAAATTACAAATCCCCCCCCCCAACATTAAAACCCACCACCCACACAACCAACCCTACTCTAAAACCCACCCAATACCCCCTTAAAAAACCTAACACTAACCCCTTGAAGATCACCATACCGGGAGAAGTCTTCACCCAACCGGGCCGAAGTCCTCAACGAAGCCAGCAGAAGTGGTCCTCCAGACGGGCAGAAGTCTTCATCCAGACGGCATCTTCTATCTTCATCCATCCGGCGCGGAGCGGGTCCATCTTCAAGACATCTGACGCAGAGCATCCTCTTCATCCAACGGCTAAGAATGAATGAAGGTTCCTTTAAATGACATCATCCAAGATGGCGTCCCTTCAATTCCGATTGGCTGATAGAATTCTATCAGCCAATCGGAATTAAGGTAGAAAAAATCCTATTGACTGATTGGAACAGCCAATAGAATGCCAGCTCAATCCTATTGGCTGATTGGGGGTGGCAGATTAGGGGTTAATAAATGTAGGGTTAGGGTTAGACTTAGATTTAAGGGTTAATAACTTTAATATAGTGGCGGCGACATTGGGGGCGGCAGATTAGGGGTTAATAAATGTAGGTAGGTGTTGGCGATGTTAGGGACGAAAGATTAGGGGTTAATAATATTTAACTAGTGTTTGCGAAGCGGGAGTGCGGCGGTTTAGGGGTTAATATATTTATTATAGTGGCGGCGATGTCCGGTTTGGCAGATTAGGGGTTAAAACATTTTTTATGGTGTTTGCGATGCAGGAGGGCCTCGGTTTAGGGGTTAATAGGTAGTTTATGGGTGTTAGTGTACTTTTTAGCACTTTAGTTAAAGGGACACTGTCACTGAACCCAAAATTTTTCTTTCGTGATTCAGATAGAGCATGCAATTATAAGCAACTTTCTAATTTACTACTATTATCAATTTGTTTTAGTGTAGCTGTGTAGGGTTTAAAGGGACATTATACTGTAAAATAGTTTTTCCCTTAAAGGGATAGTCTAGTCAAAATTAAACTTTCATGATTCAGATAGAGCCTGCAATTTTTAACAACTTTCTAATTTACTCCTATTATCAATTTTCCTTTGTTCTCTTGGTATCTTTATTTGAATGTAAGCTTAGGAGCTGGCCCATTTTTGGTTCAGAACTTGGCTAGTGCTTGCTGATTGGTGGCTACATTTAGACACCAATCAGAAAGCACTATCCAGGTGCTAATCCAAAATGGTGCAGTTACTATGCTTACATTCTTGCTTTTTCAAATAAAGATACCAAGAGAACGAAGAAAAATGGCTAATAGGAGCAAATTAGAAAGTTGCTTAAAGTTGTATGCTCTACCTAAATCATAAATGTTTAATTTTGACTAGACTATTCCTTTAACCGCTTAGTGACCAGACCAGGGCTATTTTTACATTCCTGCAGTGTTTGGCTGTAATTTGACATTTACTGTACCCACACATATTATATACCATTTTTCTTGCCTTTAAATGTAATTTCTAAAAATACCATTATTTTTATTATATCATATAATTTACTCTAAAAAAATTATAAACTCCCGGGGGTTGATACATCCTAGCCAAACAGGGTTTGTAAAAGGTAGGTCATCAGTGGTAAATGTATGTACACTACAATTTCTGTTAGCATAGTATTGGGAAACAGCGGGTAAACGTTGTGTGGCACAGTCAGAGGAAGCCTGTGCTTTACTTGTATACGCGGAGAAGGCTTTCGATAAAGTCCTCTGGAGTAATTTGTTTTATACCCTAGAGCGATTCGGAATCACGGGAGACTTTACACGAGCATTGAACACACTGTATTCCACCCCTCAGGCAGCTGTATTGGTCAATGAGATTATGTCTCACCATTTGTTTTGTGTAGAGGCACAAAACAGGGGTGTCCACTGTCACCCCTCCTTTTTGACCTCGCACTGGAGCCCCTAGCTGCAAAAATTTGTCAAAATACCAACGGTCTTAAAATAGGAAACGGAACACTGCCCCTGTCGCTCTTTGCAGACGACATGGTGTTATATGCGCAAAATCCCAGACTGAATATCCCCCTATTAATGAACATTATAATGGAGTTTGGTCAAATTTCCGGATACAAGGTCAACACGGATAAGACTAATATGGCTGTCCCATGCCAATGAAATCCCTGACCTCCACTATGACTTCAAACCGTCAGGGAACACATTTAAATATTTGGGAATTAGGCTCTTGCGGAACCCGGCAGATTGGTACAGTGCCAACTACACACCCCTCAAGAAAGTTGCAACTGATCTTACTACCCACTGGGTTAAATTACCATTATCTATCTCTGGTAGGATAGGACTTATTAAAATGGTACTCTTCCCCAAATTACTCTGTCATGCAGATGTTGCCAATAGTATTGCATAGGACGGACTTGACTTTCTGGAAGTCTCTTTTCCTTTCCTTCATATGGGCTAATAAAAAAACACACAGGATACACTCGGCTAGAATGATGAGCACAATAGATTCGGGGGGCATGTCAGTTCCAAATGTAGAATTATACTGTTGGGCCACGCAGGCAAAATACGTACTTGACTGGATGACGGGGGGTACCTACTTTACAATACCTGAGTGGGAACAGTATGTCATTCAACCCTGGTCACTAGCTATACTACAAGGAGGATAGGTGAGAATTGGCGCTTATATCAACCCTATAATGCAATGTATAGAAGGGTCTCTCTCTAAGCACCCTGAGGAGGATAGTAGAATAATTTAAGCGGATATACTGGCGCTGAAAGCAGGGTAGTACACAAATACAATATACGGGTAACCTAAAAGGGTCTACCTTAGCAGGAATATAATCGTTATAAAAGTAAATAAATGGTTATAGCCTAATATATATCTAAGAAAATATATTTAATAGTGTAAAATTACAATACAATCAAGATTAAAAAATCAGTGTTAATAAAATCAGTACATATATACTAAAAAGTAATTAATGGGGCCCTTTAAATTAGTTTGAAAAAACATACAGAAAGGGGAAAGATTAACCACAAATCTATATATATATATATATATACTGTGATTGAGGATAGAAGAAAACTATACTCAAATAAATATAAGTATACTCAAATAAATATAAGTATAAAGATGGCAGAGATATTCAAACAGTATAAATGAAAACAAATAGCAATACAAACAGACTTAATAACTGGACGTCCAGCGTAAAAACCAGGGGTTAAAACAGTAATAATCTGGGGTTAAAACAGTATTAACCTGAAAGTGCACTATAGTGAACAAAAACACTCGTGACTAGATGATCATACTAATAGCATTGGATCAAGCTAATGGGCAAGTGAGGTACCTTGCGCTAATCTGTGGAGCACAGATTGAATATTGTTCGTCCTGTACCTCCTCCTGAGGTGGGTGTGTACTCCTAGCGTAGTTCACTTACATCACCCTTTCTGAAAATGTCCAGCTGATTTTGGGAGGAACAGAATGTAAACGATCTCTGGGGTAATAGCAATCCTTTAGATGATGGTAGATAGTAACTTCAAGGCACTCTTATTCTGTGGTGCTTAGTGCAGGTACTAGATCATCTGGCAGTATATTCAATTTGTAGACTGGTGCGCTCCCTCAGAGGGCTGTATTCAAATTCACAGGCCTTGGGGGTAGTGAGCCAGGTGTTGGTAGTTGTCCTGTGTGCTTTTTCAACACAATAGCGATCCTTTCGGCGGCTGTATCAAGTTCACAAGCCTTAAAGGAGTTCAGCTTAGCAGTAGTTCTTCTTGTAGGAAATGAGACACAGTCATCAACCGGTTTCTCCCCTCACTTGGGGCTTTTTCAAGATGTGTTCTCATTGCTGGCAGGTATTCCTTTATAGGGCTATCTTGCATCCTTATTGGTTAGTTCAAAGGGGTGTGTGATCCCAGTTAAGGTGGAATTTGAGTTATATCCCTTAAACTTTTAAGGAGGTATCTTATTGTCTCTTGTAGTTTTTTGGAAATGTCCCGTTGTTAATTTTAGTTTAACAACTAGTATACTAAAAGTACATATTGCTCCGGAAAGGAACAACCATACGTGTAATATGGTCGCATCCATGGTGTCAAGTGAAATCAACTTAAAATTATGAGTAAAGTCTGTTCAAGAGTTAGTATTTTTTGGAGTCCTCAATTTGATTAAACACATAGGTAGAGGTAAAAGACATATGTCAGTATTGTACAGGGAATATAAAGTTTTTACAGAGTTTTACATTTGATAGTTACAAACAGAAGTAAATTAGGGACAAAAAGAGAGAGCTGGGGGTTCTCATTGTCTTAGAGTTAAAGTTAAACACATAGGTAAAGAATTTTTCCCATATGTGTATATGATACAGAAAATAGACAGACATTCTAGATATTTCACGTTTGGTGGTTGCATATTGGGGCATACTTATCTGATCAAGAGTCAGTATTGTTTGGGGGATGATAGTATGATTAAACACATAGTTAAAGGTTAAACACATATGTCGATATTTGTTCTCTTTTTGATAAATATTATAAAATCTTACATTTGGTACTTGCAAACGGAAGTTAATTATGAAAAAACGGTTCTTAGTGTATTAGGGGTAAAGTTAAACACATAGGTAAAAGTTAAACACATAGGTAAAAGTTAAACACATATGTGTATATGACATTGACAGACTATTCCAAAGTTTTACATTTGGTACTTGCAAACGGAAGTTAGTTATGAAAAACGGTTCTTAGTGTATTAGGGGTAAAATTAAACACATAGGTAAAAATTAAACACATATGTGTATATGACATAAAAAATGTAGACAGACTATTCCAAAGTTTTGCATTTGGTGATTGCATACTTGGGCAAATAATGAAAGGAGGTTCCGATTGTTTTTAAAAGGCATATCTAATAGAGACCCTTAGGGGAAGTTTTAGTCAAACATAAAAGGAGCTACATCAAGTTCTGAGTTTAAGCCTAATGGGTGCAGTGTTTTCATGGTATATATCAGTTCGGCTTCCTTTTTTAGGAGCTTTGTTTCAAAATTCCCTCCTCTCCATTCTGGTTTGACTTTCGAAATCCCCCAGAATTTAAAGTCTTTAAGTCGGTTATTATGGACCTCTCTAAAGTGTCTGTATAGGTGTGTTTCCTTGTTGCCTTTTTCTATGATACAAAGGTGTTCTCTAATTCTTTCGCGGAGTGTTCTAGAGGTCTCTCCTAAATATTGCATATTACAACTACACTGTATGAGGTATATGATTCCTTTATCTGTACATCTGATAGTGTCATTTATATGGTAGGTTATTCCTGTTTGGGTTGACGTATATTCTTTGGTTTTATTTGTGTAGTGGCAGGATCTGCAGCAATGGCAGGGAAAGAAGCCTTTGACTATGTTCCCTAGTAGGTCATGTTGTTTGGACTGATTATTTGTTTTAAACTCGCTGGGGGCCAATGTGCTCTTTAGGTTCTTTGATTTTTTGTATATAAATCTTGGGTTAATAGAGATCTTATCTCCAATAATTGGATCCTCTCTAATTAGGTGCCAATGTTTTTTAATAATACGTTCGATAGTCTTATGGTCCCCATTATAGTTTGTAATGAATGGGACAGATATATCCTCCGTTTCTTTTATGCCTATAGGATCTTCATGTCTTTTATATTTAAGTAAATCTTTTCTATCTATGTCTTTTATTTTATTGAAATTATCCTGAATTGTTATATCATCATACCCTTTGTCATTAAATTTCTTTATTAGAATTTTAGACTGTTCTTCGTAGTCTATTAGGTTAGTGCAATTTTTTCTAATCCGCAGAAATTGTGCTTTGGGTATATTTTCTTTCCACTTTGAAAGGTGGCAGCTTGTAGCATGAATAAAGTTGTTGGAATCTATTTTCTTAAAGAAAGTTTTGGTATTAAATTGGTCATTGTTGGTTTCAATGTCCAGATCTAGAAACGAAATTTTATGTTTATTTATTTCGTAAGTGAACTGTAATCCCCTGTCATTCTGGTTCATGGAGGAGAAAAGTTCTAATAGTGTTTCTTCAGTGCCTTTCCAGATAATCAGAATGTCGTCAATGTACCGCTTATAGGTCACCAGATACTGCACCAAGCTATTGGTTCCCAAAAATTCGGACTCCCAATCCCCCATAAAAAGATTGGCATAGCTTGGTGCAAATCTGGTGCCCATAGCGGTACCTTTAATCTGTAGATACATCTTTTGATTAAAAGAAAATGTATTGTTTTCAAGAATGAATCTGATGCTGTCTAATAGGAATTCTCTTTGTTCTTTGGATATAGTTTCATCTTTCTTTAGAAACTTTGTAACTGCTTTAACACCTAGATCATGTGCGATATTAGTGTATAAAGATGTTACGTCACATGTAGCTAAAATGATTTCACCGTCAATTTTCAAGTTATCTAGAAGTTGTAGCACTTGTGTTGAATCTTTCAAATATGAGGGTAATTGTTTGACATATTTTTGAAGGAATCTATCTATGTATTGGGACAAGTTGGCGGTGAGTGAGTTTATCCCTGAAATAATCGGGCGACCTGGTGGATTTTTCAAATCTTTATGAATCTTTGGTAAAAAATAAAAAATGGGAATTCTAGGAAATTCGGGGTATAGGAAACTGTATTCTTTAGAGTTGAGTATACCTTTATTTTTAGCAGTATCTAGAAGTAGTTTCAAAATTAGATGGTCGGCTCTAGTGGGGTCTCTTTTTAACTCTTTATAGGTGGTTTCATCCTTCAATAGTCTTTCTGCTTCTACTAGGTAGTAGTCCCTGTCCATAATCACTACTCCACCCCCTTTATCGGCTGGCTTAATTATGATGTCTTTGTTCTCTTTCAGTCTTTTGAGGGCATCATTTTCAGATTTTTTCAAATTAAAAAGGCGTTTTTTATTTTTATTTGGCTCATACTTTTCTATGTCTCTTTGTACTAGTTTTTCAAATAATTCTACGTTCTTCCCTTTCTCTTGAGTGGGGTAAAACTTGGACTTTGGTTTTAAATCTGTATGAACAAATTTGGGGTCTTCGGTGTATTGTCTGGATGTGTATTGTTCAATTGGATTTTTAATAAAATACCTCTTGAGTGTGAGTTTCCTTATGAACTGTGATACATTAATATGTGTTTTGAATTTATTGAGTTTAGACGTAGGTGCAAAGGATAAACCTAGGCTTAGAACTTTTGATTCTTCATTACTTAGACTTGTTTTGCTTAGATTAAATATTCCTGAGGTATCAGGGTCTACCATTGCTCTCGTCTGTCCCTTGGTTTCTTTATTGTTTCTGCCCCTTCCTCCTCTCTTTCCTCTAGAGCTCTTTTTCTTTGATTCATGAGGGGGGCTAATTGTACTTTTTCTACTATATGCCCTCTTGATGTTTCTGCTCTTGGACTGACCCCTAAAAAATGTGCCCCTTGGTTCATTTCTTTTCTATCTATGGTGTTGTCCTTTTCAGACTTTTGTGTAAGTGGTTGAAACCTATTTCTGAGTGGTATTCTCCAATTCTTTTCTTCTCTTTTGTATTGAGGGTAGTCTGTTCTTCCTGAGGGGGCTTCATTTCTATATCTATCCTCTCTCCAACTATAGGGGGGAGGGTTTCTAGTAGAGTATGGTCTATATTCTCTATCTGACAGTGGATATTCTCTAAAGCGTGCATGAGTATATTCTTGTCTAGTTGGCGGTATATTATGCCATCTATGTTGGTTATTATAGTACTCAGGTTCCCTATAGGAATCTTCAATATTCTGTGGGTTTCTAGGTTTGTACTCATTTTTATGTTGGTAGTTGGTAGTTTTTCTAGGTGTGAAATCCTCATGTTGTCTATGACTAATAGGTTTCCTAAAGGAATCATGTCTAGTATTATTTGTTTGAATAATTGGCTTATTATAATTAGAGGGATTTGTGTGCTCTGTTTTGTAAGTATCTCTGTCGCTTGTGTTATTAGAGTCTTCTATATGTAATGTGTAGTCATTTTTGTCTCTCTGCATTTTTTTCTTTTTAATTTTTTGTAACTCTGTATTAGTTGATTGTAATGTTCTAATTATTTCTGCTTGTCTTTCTTTAAAAATATCCGTATCTTTTCTACTTTCAAGAATTTCTTGTATTTCCATTATTCTTTTGTTTATGGTTTCTAGACTTAGTGTTCTTGCTTTTTTTATGATATCAATTAGGGTGAAGGATGCCTTTTCTAAAGCTGTGAACCATTCTTCTTGTAATGTCTCACTTAATTCAAAGGTACAGTTTTTTTCCAACCTTAGGCCTCTTGGAACCATATTTAGTGTTATATATTTATCTAAATAGTTCAATTCTGTTTTTTGTTTTAATTCTTTAATCATTATTTTCTCTAGTTCACTCATTAGCTCTTTAGTACTAGTAAGAGTTCCTTGTATGTTTTCTATTTCTATATTTGAATCCTCTTTATCTAGTTCTAAAAGGATGTTGTTCCTAGTAGTGAAGAGGTCCATTCTATAATTTAGAGATATTCTAAAAGTAGTGTATGATAGAGCAGCCAAATTCAAAAAGAGAGATAAAGATAGTGTAAGGAGGATAGGTGAGAATTGGCGCTTATATCAACCCTAATGCCAAGTATAGAAGGGTCTCTCTCTAAGCACCCTGAGGAGGATAGTAGAATAATTTAAGCGGATATACTGGCGCTGAAAGCAGGGTAGTACACAAATACAATATACGGGTAACCTAAAAGGGTCTACCTTAGCAGGAATATAATCGTTATAAAAGTAAATAAATGGTTATAGCCTAATATATATCTAAGAAAATATATTTAATAGTGTAAAATTACAATACAATCAAGATTAAAAAATCAGTGTTAATAAAATCAGTACATATATACTAAAAAGTAATTTATGGGGCCCTTTAAATTAGTTTGAAAAAACATACAGAAAGGGGAAAGATTAACCACAAATCTATATATATATATATATACTGTGATTGAGGATAGAAGAAAACTATACTCAAATAAATATAAGTATACTCAAATAAATATAAGTATAAAGATGGCAGAGATATTCAAACAGTATAAATGAAAACAAATAGCAATACAAACAGACTTAATAACTGGACGTCCAGCGTAAAAACCAGGGGTTAAAACAGTAATAATCTGGGGTTAAAACAGTATTAACCTGAAAGTGCACTATAGTGAACAAAAACACTCGTGACTAGATGATCATACTAATAGCATTGGATCAAGCTAATGGGCAAGTGAGGTACCTTGCGCTAATCTGTGGAGCACAGATTGAATATTGTTCGTCCTGTACCTCCTCCTGAGGTGGGTGTGTACTCCTAGCGTAGTTCACTTACATCACCCTTTCTGAAAATGTCCAGCTGATTTTGGGAGGAACAGAATGTAAACGATCTCTGGGGTAATAGCAATCCTTTAGATGATGGTAGATAGTAACTTCAAGGCACTCTTATTCTGTGGTGCTTAGTGCAGGTACTAGATCATCTGGCAGTATATTCAATTTGTAGACTGGTGCGCTCCCTCAGAGGGCTGTATTCAAATTCACAGGCCTTGGGGGTAGTGAGCCAGGTGTTGGTAGTTGTCCTGTGTGCTTTTTCAACACAATAGCGATCCTTTCGGCGGCTGTATCAAGTTCACAAGCCTTAAAGGAGTTCAGCTTAGCAGTAGTTCTTCTTGTAGGAAATGAGACACAGTCATCAACCGGTTTCTCCCCTCACTTGGGGCTTTTTCAAGATGTGTTCTCATTGCTGGCAGGTATTCCTTTATAGGGCTATCCTGCATCCTTATTGGTTAGTTCAAAGGGGTGTGTGATCCCAGTTAAGGTGGAATTTGAGTTATATCCCTTAAACTTTTAAGGAGGTATCTTATTGTCTCTTGTAGTTTTTTGGAAATGTCCCGTTGTTAATTTTAGTTTAACAACTAGTATACTAAAAGTACATATTGCTCCGGAAAGGAACAACCATACGTGTAATATGGTCGCATCCATGGTGTCAAGTGAAATCAACTTAAAATTATGAGTAAAGTCTGTTCAAGAGTTAGTATTTTTTGGAGTCCTCAATTTGATTAAACACATAGGTAGAGGTAAAAGACATATGTCAGTATTGTACAGGGAATATAAAGTTTTTACAGAGTTTTACATTTGATAGTTACAAACAGAAGTAAATTAGGGACAAAAAGAGAGAGCTGGGGGTTCTCATTGTCTTAGAGTTAAAGTTAAACACATAGGTAAAGAATTTTTCCCATATGTGTATATGATACAGAAAATAGACAGACATTCTAGATATTTCACGTTTGGTGGTTGCATATTGGGGCATACTTATCTGATCAAGAGTCAGTATTGTTTGGGGGATGATAGTATGATTAAACACATAGTTAAAGGTTAAACACATATGTCGATATTTGTTCTCTTTTTGATAAATATTATAAAATCTTACATTTGGTACTTGCAAACGGAAGTTAATTATGAAAAAACGGTTCTTAGTGTATTAGGGGTAAAGTTAAACACATAGGTAAAAGTTAAACACATAGGTAAAAGTTAAACACATATGTGTATATGACATTGACAGACTATTCCAAAGTTTTACATTTGGTACTTGCAAACGGAAGTTAGTTATGAAAAACGGTTCTTAGTGTATTAGGGGTAAAATTAAACACATAGGTAAAAATTAAACACATATGTGTATATGACATAAAAAATGTAGACAGACTATTCCAAAGTTTTGCATTTGGTGATTGCATACTTGGGCAAATAATGAAAGGAGGTTCCGATTGTTTTTAAAAGGCATATCTAATAGAGACCCTTAGGGGAAGTTTTAGTCAAACATAAAAGGAGCTACATCAAGTTCTGAGTTTAAGCCTAATGGGTGCAGTGTTTTCATGGTATATATCAGTTCGGCTTCCTTTTTTAGGAGCTTTGTTTCAAAATCTACTTCTAGATACTGCTAAAAATAAAGGTATACTCAACTCTAAAGAATACAGTTTCCTATACCCCGAATTTCCTAGAATTCCCATTTTTTATTTTTTACCAAAGATTCATAAAGATTTGAAAAATCCACCAGGTCGCCCGATTATTTCAGGGATAAACTCACTCACCGCCAACTTGTCCCAATACATAGATAGATTCCTTCAAAAATATGTCAAAGAATTACCCTCATATTTGAAAGATTCAACACAAGTGCTACAACTTCTAGATAACTTGAAAATTGACGGTGAAATCATTTTAGCTACATGTGACGTAACATCTTTATACACTAATATCGCACATGATCTAGGTGTTAAAGCAGTTACAAAGTTTCTAAAGAAAGATGAAACTATATCCAAAGAACAAAGAGAATTCCTATTAGACAGCATCAGATTCATTCTTGAAAACAATACATTTTCTTTTAATCAAAAGATGTATCTACAGATTAAAGGTACCGCTATGGGCACCAGATTTGCACCAAGCTATGCCAATCTTTTTATGGGGGATTGGGAGTCCGAATTTTTGGGAACCAATAGCTTGGTGCAGTATCTGGTGACCTATAAGCGGTACATTGACGACATTCTGATTATCTGGAAAGGCACTGAAGAAACACTATTAGAACTTTTCTCCTCCATGAACCAGAATGACAGGGGATTACAGTTCACTTACGAAATAAATAAACATAAAATTTCGTTTCTAGATCTGGACATTGAAACCAACAATGACCAATTTAATACCAAAACTTTCTTTAAGAAAATAGATTCCAACAACTTTATTCATGCTACAAGCTGCCACCTTTCAAAGTGGAAAGAAAATATACCCAAAGCACAATTTCTGCGGATTAGAAAAAATTGCACTAACCTAATAGACTACGAAGAACAGTCTAAAATTCTAATAAAGAAATTTAATGACAAAGGGTATGATGATATAACAATTCAGGATAATTTCAATAAAATAAAAGACATAGATAGAAAAGATTTACTTAAATATAAAAGACATGAAGATCCTATAGGCATAAAAGAAACGGAGGATATATCTGTCCCTTTCATTACAAACTATAATGGGGACCATAAGACTATCGAACGTATTATTAAAAAACATTGGCACCTAATTAGAGAGGATCCAATTATTGGAGATAAGATCTCTATTAACCCAAGATTTATATACAAAAAATCAAAGAACCTAAAGAGCACATTGGCCCCCAGCGAGTTTAAAACAAATAATCAGTCCAAACAACATGACCTACTAGGGAACATAGTCAAAGGCTTCTTTCCCTGCCATTGCTGCAGATCCTGCCACTACACAAATAAAACCAAAGAATATACATCAACCCAAACAGGAATAACCTACCATATAAATGACACTATCAGATGTACAGATAAAGGAATCATATACCTCATACAGTGTAGTTGTAATATGCAATATTTAGGAGAGACCTCTAGAACACTCCGCGAAAGAATTAGAGAACACCTTTGTATCATAGAAAAAGGCAACAAGGAAACACACCTATACAGACACTTTAGAGAGGTCCATAATAACCGACTTAAAGACTTTAAATTCTGGGGGATTTCGAAAGTCAAACCAGAATGGAGAGGAGGGAATTTTGAAACAAAGCTCCTAAAAAAGGAAGCCGAACTGATATATACCATGAAAACACTGCACCCATTAGGCTTAAACTCAGAACTTGATGTAGCTCCTTTTATGTTTGACTAAAACTTCCCCTAAGGGTCTCTATTAGATATGCCTTTTAAAAACAATCGGAACCTCCTTTCATTATTTGCCCAAGTATGCAATCACCAAATGCAAAACTTTGGAATAGTCTGTCTACATTTTTTATGTCATATACACATATGTGTTTAATTTTTACCTATGTGTTTAATTTTACCCCTAATACACTAAGAACCGTTTTTCATAACTAACTTCCGTTTGCAAGTACCAAATGTAAAACTTTGGAATAGTCTGTCAATGTCATATACACATATGTGTTTAACTTTTACCTATGTGTTTAACTTTTACCTATGTGTTTAACTTTACCCCTAATACACTAAGAACCGTTTTTTCATAATTAACTTCCGTTTGCAAGTACCAAATGTAAGATTTTATAATATTTATCAAAAAGAGAACAAATATCGACATATGTGTTTAACCTTTAACTATGTGTTTAATCATACTATCATCCCCCAAACAATACTGACTCTTGATCAGATAAGTATGCCCCAATATGCAACCACCAAACGTGAAATATCTAGAATGTCTGTCTATTTTCTGTATCATATACACATATGGGAAAAATTCTTTACCTATGTGTTTAACTTTAACTCTAAGACAATGAGAACCCCCAGCTCTCTCTTTTTGTCCCTAATTTACTTCTGTTTGTAACTATCAAATGTAAAACTCTGTAAAAACTTTATATTCCCTGTACAATACTGACATATGTCTTTTACCTCTACCTATGTGTTTAATCAAATTGAGGACTCCAAAAAATACTAACTCTTGAACAGACTTTACTCATAATTTTAAGTTGATTTCACTTGACACCATGGATGCGACCATATTACACGTATGGTTGTTCCTTTCCGGAGCAATATGTACTTTTAGTATACTAGTTGTTAAACTAAAATTAACAACGGGACATTTCCAAAAAACTACAAGAGACAATAAGATACCTCCTTAAAAGTTTAAGGGATATAACTCAAATTCCACCTTAACTGGGATCACACACCCCTTTGAACTAACCAATAAGGATGCAGGATAGCCCTATAAAGGAATACCTGCCAGCAATGAGAACACATCTTGAAAAAGCCCCAAGTGAGGGGAGAAACCGGTTGATGACTGTGTCTCATTTCCTACAAGAAGAACTACTGCTAAGCTGAACTCCTTTAAGGCTTGTGAACTTGATACAGCCGCCGAAAGGATCGCTATTGTGTTGAAAAAGCACACAGGACAACTACCAACACCTGGCTCACTACCCCCAAGGCCTGTGAATTTGAATACAGCCCTCTGAGGGAGCGCACCAGTCTACAAATTGAATATACTGCCAGATGATCTAGTACCTGCACTAAGCACCACAGAATAAGAGTGCCTTGAAGTTACTATCTACCATCATCTAAAGGATTGCTATTACCCCAGAGATCGTTTACATTCTGTTCCTCCCAAAATCAGCTGGACATTTTCAGAAAGGGTGATGTAAGTGAACTACTCTAGGAGTACACACCCACCTCAGGAGGAGGTACAGGACGAACAATATTCAATCTGTGCTCCACAGATTAGCGCAAGGTACCTCACTTGCCCATTAGCTTGATCCAATGCTATTAGTATGATCATCTAGTCACGAGTGTTTTTGTTCACTATAGTGCACTTTCAGGTTAATACTGTTTTAACCCCAGATTATTACTGTTTTAACCCCTGGTTTTTACGCTGGACGTCCAGTTATTAAGTCTGTTTGTATTGCTATTTGTTTTCATTTATACTGTTTGAATATCTCTGCCATCTTTATACTTATATTTATTTGAGTATACTTATATTTATTTGAGTATAGTTTTCTTCTATCCTCAATCACAGTATATATATATATATATATAGATTTGTGGTTAATCTTTCCCCTTTCTGTATGTTTTTTCAAACTAATTTAAAGGGCCCCATAAATTACTTTTTAGTATATATGTACTGATTTTATTAACACTGATTTTTTAATCTTGATTGTATTGTAATTTTACACTATTAAATATATTTTCTTAGATATATATTAGGCTATAACCATTTATTTACTTTTATAACGATTATATTCCTGCTAAGGTAGACCCTTTTAGGTTACCCGTATATTGTATTTGTGTACTACCCTGCTTTCAGCGCCAGTATATCCGCTTAAATTATTCCACTAGCTATACTACCACACTTGACAGCAGACAAAATGGACAAAATATTGACTAATTACTCCCTCCTTCAGCAGCCCCTTCGGGCATGGAGGAAGCTCTGTGGTAGACTGAAATGACACCATTAACTCACTAAATACATCCCTCAGCAGGGGAACCCTGACTTCCTACCAGGAATGACTACACAAACATTCAAGACCTGGAAAACGCTTGGAATAGATAAAGTGTCTAAGTTGCTGGAGGGAGATGGGAAAACTGTACCTTCGCCCACCTACAAACGACCTATGCATTACTGCACACACATCATTTTGCCTACCTACAGGCAAAACACTACGTCACTAAGTTGGTTGGCTCGACACATTTTACTAAGGAGACTAATGGGATAGCCCAAATATGCCACTTATACTCACAGATCCACATCTATCTCCCCAATCTATAGGCTACTGCAAGCCTCTGACAATGTACACACGTTAGAACATGTTAGTACAAAATGGTCCGGGCTACTGGATACTCCGTCTCTAGGGAACAGATTCAAAACAGTATACAAAGAGTCGCCCTGTCAATGGATTTCAGGGAGTCACACACTAAAATGCTTGAATTAGCCTATGTTACTCCTAAACTCTACAGGAAATGGGATAATAATGCCACAGAGAATTTCCCTAGGTGATCACAGACTCAGGCAGACCTAATACATATGATCTGGGCTTGTCCCAAACTGACAAGGTTTTGGGGAATGATACACCACTGGTCATACCCCCCAACTGTCCCTATTTTCGCGGGACAGTCCCGATTTTAGGGGTCTGTCCCGGGTTGCTAACCATCTGTCCCGATTTGCCCCAGGCATTAAAAAAATTTTTTTTTTTTTTTTAATTCTATTGGTCCCATACTCAGAAGCAGCTGGCTTTACTCTGACAGGGTTAGATACCTGTTATATTCCCTGTAGAAAAGGAATGGTGTGTGGGTTAAGCAGGAGTAAGAAGGCTGTATACACTCTGACCACGGGTAATGGTGACCTCTCTAACCTACCTCTGGTAGTGATGATGTCTAACCCCTGGTGATAATACTAGCATGCCTTCAGTTTTATACAATGAGCAGTGCTAATACCAGGGTAACAAACAGTGGCAGCCGCAGACTACCAGCTAATGTGTTTGCCAACCCCAGGACCCCATACAATGAATTACAGATACCCATATATGATGTAGTGTGTGTGTGTCTATCTGTATCCATAACTGTGTGTGTGTATCTGTATGTATACGTTTTTGCTATGTAGTGTGTAGTGTCTATGTATTTGCATGTATAAGTGTATGCTGCATGTATAAGTGTATGCTATATAATGTGTGTGTGTGTGTGTATCTGCATGTATAAGTGTATACTATGTAGTGTCTGTGTATCTGCATGTATAAGTGTATGCTGCATGTATAAGTGTATGCTATATAATGTGTGTGTGTGTATCTGCCTGTATAAGTGTATGCTATGTAGTGTGTGTGTATCTTCGTGTGTAAGTGTATGCTATGTAGTGTGTGTGTGTATCTGCATGTGTAAGTGTATGCTATGTAGTGTGTGTGTATCTGCATGTATAAGTGTATACTATGTAGTGTGTGTGTGTATCTGCATGTGTAAGTGTATGCTATGTAGTGTGTGTGTATCTGCATGTATAAGTGTATGCTATGTAGTGTGTGTATCTGCATGTGTAAGTGTATGCTATGTAGTGTGTGTGTATCTGCCTGTGTAAGTGTATGCTATGTAGTGTGTGTGTGTGTATCTGCATGTATAAGTGTATGCTATGTAGTGTGTGTGTATCTGCATGTTTAAGTGTATGCTATGTAGTGTGTGTGTGTGTGTGTATTTGCATATGTAAGTGTATGCTATGTAGTGTGTGTGTGTGTGTGTATTTGCATATGTAAGTGTATGCTATGTAGTGTGCTACTGTGCATTTTTGCTGACTTTAAAGGCCAGAATCTAGAATATTAATGGGGACTGCAGAGAGCAGTTTTAAAGAATTTATTATTAAATGTCCAATTAAGATAAAAATATTTAGCAAGGTCTTTGCAAAGGCTTATTAACCCCTTAATGACCGGACCATTTTTCAATTTTCTTACCCTTAATGACAATGGCTATTTTTACATTTCTGCTGTGTTTGTGTTTAGCTGTAATTTTCCTCTTACTCGTTTACTGTACCCACACATATTATATACCGTTTTTCTCGTCATTAAATGGACTTTCTAAAGATACCATTATTTTCATCATATATTATAATTTACTAAAAAAAAAAAAAAAGATAAAATATGAGGAAAAAATGGAAAAAAACACACTTTTTCTAACTTTGACCCCCAAAATCTGTTACACATCTACAATCACCAAAAAACACCCATGCTAAATAGCTTATAAATTTTGTCCTGAGTTTAGAAATACCCAATGTTTACATGTTCTTTGCTTTTTTGCAATATATGGGGCAATAAATACAAGTAGCACTTTGCTATTTCCAAACCACTTTTTTTCAAAATTAGCGCTAGTTACTTTGGAACCCTGATATCTGTCAGGAATACCTGAATATCCCTTGACATGTATAAATTTTGTTTTAGAAGACATCCCAAAGTATTGATCTAGGCCCATTTTGGTATATTTCATGCCACCATTTCACCGCCAAATGCGATAAAAAAAAAAAAAAGTTCACTTTTTCACAAATTTTGTCACAAACTTTAGGTTTCCCACTGAAATTATTTACAAACAGCTTCTGCAATTATGGCACAAATGGTTGTAAATGCTTCTCTGGGATCCCCTTTTTCAGAAATAACAGACTTATATGGCTTTGTGGTTGCTTTTTGGTAATTAGAAGGCCGCTAAATGCCGCTGCGCACCACACGTGTATTATGTCCAGGAGTGAAAGGGTTAATTAGGGAGCTTGTAGGGAGCTTGTAGGGTTAATTTTAGCTTTAGTGTAGTGTAGTAGACAACCCCAAGTATTGATCTAGGCCCATTTTGGTATATTTTATGCCACCATTTCACCGCCAAATGCGAGCAAATAATAAAAAAAAAAACTTTACATTTTTCACAATTTTAGGTTTCTCACTGAAATTATTTACAAACAGCTTGTGCAATTATGGCAGAAATTGTTGTAAAAGCTTCTCTGGGATCCCCTTTGTTCAGAAATAGCAGATTTATATGGCTTTGGCGTTGCTTTTTGGTAATTAGAAGGCCGCTAAGTGCTGCTGCGCACCACACGTGAATTATGCCCAGCAGTGAAGGGGTTAAATTAGGTAGCTTGTAGGGAGCTTTCAGGGTTAATTTTAGAGATCAGCCTCCCACCTGACACATCCCACCCCCTGATCCCTCCCAAACAGTTCTCTTCCCTCCCCCACCCCACAATTGTTACCGCCATCTTAAGTACTGGCAGAAAGTCTGCCAGTACTAAATAAAAGAGTTTTTTTTTTTTTTAAATAAAAATTATAAAATATTTTAGTTGTGATGGACCCCTGCCTTAGCACCAACCTCCCTGATCCCCCCCTCCAGCTCTCTAACCCTCTCCCCTACCTAATTACCGCCATCTTGGGTACTGGCAGCTGTCTGCCAGTACCCAGTTTGGCCCCACAAACCAAACTATTTTAATGTTATTTATAACTTTTATTTGTATGCTTAATTATTTCTGTAGTGTAGCAGCCCCCCCACAATACCCCCTCCCAGATCCTTTTAAATGTAAAAAAAAAAAAAAAACTTTTTTTCCCCTTCCTTTTTCACGTGCGCGCGCATCGTGCACGCGCGCACACACGCTCCCTCCTCCCACCAGACAAAGGCACCATCGGCACCATCACTACCGGTGCAGAGAGGGCCACAGAGTGGCTCTCTCTGCATCGGAGGCTTGTAAAGGGGTATTGCAGGATGCCTCCATATCGAGGCATCACTGCAATACCCTCAGAGCTGCTGGAAGTGATTGTGATCACTTCCAGCACTCTGTTAGACAACTGACGTACCAGGTACGTCCATTGTCATTAACTGCTTGTTAATGCATGACGTACCTGGTACGTCAGTTGTCATTAAGGGGTTAAATACATAGCTCACATAGCCATACCAGTGGTTTGAGCTTGTGTTTGATTTGCTGCCTAAGTGTATTAAAATATATGACTTTATTTAGAATTTTATTTATATTACTTTAGTCTTATGATTTTCTAAGCCCCGCCCACCACATTTCAATTTTTTGCGGGGGGGGGGGGTGTCCCTCTTTTGAATTTTTAAATGTTGGGAGGTATGCCACTGGTTGCGAACCCTCAATGTTACGGTTGACACATTCACATTACAGATGATCACGCTCATGGAATGCCCTGGCCTAAATAGAAACGCAACAATATTCACACATAATGTTATTATTTTAGCCAGGAAATTTATCTTTAGGAATTGTTTGAGCAGAGAGGACCCAACGTTGTCACAATTAAAAAATGAGATACATACACAACTGCTTTATGAACAAGCGGCTGTTATGGGAGACATCTCTAAACGTACAGCCCGTTTCATGAAAAAATGGGCAGCATACATAAATACTCTAGAAACCTCCCAACAGGCAAGAATATTATATCCTATACGTAACTCGGAATATATACTGGAAGCCCAGCTAAGAGGGGATTGGAGACTAGATTTTGGGGACTAAATGCTGTTTAGGGTGGTACATAAGTAGGAGTTGAGGAGAGACAAGAATCTGACACCCTGGGGGAGGAGACGGCCGGCTGGCCAAAGCGTATATATATAAAATGTGAGGGACATGCACTGTTGATAATTGATTTACTGATCATTATGTTTTCTTTTTCTGTTCATTATTATTAACAAACACATGTTGTCTTTGGATAATGTTAAACCCCAGACTGTGGGGAATTAAGCTTGTGACATGTCCTTTTACGGAATAAATAAAGAATTCTAAAAATAAATTTAAAAAAATTTATAAAATATGATGACAAAATGGAAAAAAAACACACACTTTTTCTAACTTTGACCCCCAAAATCTGTTACGCATCTACAACCACCAAAAAACAACCATGCTAAATAGTTTCTTAATTTTGTCCTGAGTTTAGAAATACCCAATGTTTACATGTTCTTTGCTTTTTTTTGCAAGTTATAGGGCAATAAGTACAAGTGCTATTTCCAAACCATTTTTTTTTCCCCAAAATTAGCGCTAGTTACATTGTAACACTGATATCCGTCAGGAATCCCTGAATAACCCTTCACATTTTTTTTTAGTAGACAACCCAAAGTATTGATCTAGGCCCATTTTGGTATATTTGATGCCACAATTTCCCCCGCCAAATACAATCAAATAAAAAAAATTGTTAACTTTTTCACAAACTTTAGGTTACAACTTGTGCAATTATGGCATAAATGGTTGTAAATGCTTCTCTGGGATCCCCTTTGTTCAGAAATAGCAGACATATATTGCTTTGGCATTGCTTTTTAGTAATTAGAAGGCCGCTAAATGCCGCTGCGCACCACACTTGTATTATGCCCAGCAATGAAGGGGTTAATTAGGGAGCTTGTAGGGTGAATTTTAGTGTAGTGTAATAGACAATCCAAAGTATTGATCTAGGCCCATTTTGGTATATTTCATGCCACCATTTCACCGCCATATGAGATCAGATTAAAAAAATCGTTAACTTTTTCACTAACGTTAGGTTTCGCACTGAAATTATTTACAAACAGATTGTGCAATTATGGCACAAATGGTTGTAAATGCTTCTCTGGGATCCCCTTTGTTCAGAAATAGCAGACATTTATGGCTTTGGCGTTGCTTTTTGGTAATTAGAAGTCTGCTAAATGTCGTTGCGCACCACAGTTCCCTCCCCCACCTCACAATTGTCACCGCCATCTTAAGTACTGGCAGAAAGTCTGCCAGTACTAAAATAAAAGGCATTTTTTTAATATTATTTTTTATTTTTATTTTTTATGTTTATTCTGCAGTGTTGAATCCCCCCTAAGCCTCTGACCTCCCCAAACAGCTCTCTAACCCTCCCCCCTCTACCTATATGCCACCATCTTTCATTAAAAAGTGTGTTTTTATTTATTTTTTATCTGAAAAGTATTTTTTCTGTAGTGTAACTGCCCCCCTCAATTCCCTACTGCCTCCCAGATCCCTTTCCCTTTCAATGCTTATTCCCTCCTTCTCCCTCCTTCCCATACATTTATTCTAATATAAATGTAGCGTGTGCACATGCAAGCGCAAGCTCCCACACAATCGGGCGCACTTTAGGGACACAGGAACCGGAACCGACCAGTGATAGGCCACCCACCCGCCTCCCTGCTATGGCTCCCACCCACCAACGATCAGCACTATCCCTGGCCGATGCACAGTTGGCCACAGAGTGTTTCTCTCTGCATCGGTGGGTACAAAAAGGTATTGCAATACCTTGAAAGCGGCTGGAAGCGATCATAGCCGCTTCCACGCCTTGAAAGGATTGGGTTAATACTTTAAGTCAATTTTTGTGAGCTTCCCTAAGCGTCTATGGTGTTACATGCTTTTAAAAGGTGGATTATCAGTTTTGCATCAACAATCATGATAGGCAAATCATTCTTTGCAATACTAACCAAGATGCTAAACCACCTAAAGGGAATATAATAGTGCAGGTTACCCCGGTCTGCACATGCGCAAACAGAGGTTGGGCTTTATCTGCATATTAGTTTGTGATTGGTTAGCAGGGGTTCATTTGCTCTGAGGGACAGGGAAATCAGTGAAAATAATAAGCATAAAACAATAAACTAAATTTGACAAAATAAATCTGCAATTTTCATTGCAAAATTATTCTTATATATATACATATACATACTGGACATGTAGTTTACAGTTTGGGGCATATCTAACAAGCTCCGTATGGTGCTTGAAGCCCGTGTTTCTGATGAGTCTTCAGGCTCGCTAGAAACGCCAGTTATGAAGCAGCGGTCTAAAGACCGCCGCTCCATAACCTGTCCGCCTGCTCTGAGCAGGCAGACAGACATCGCCGCAATTCAACCCGATCGAGTACGATTGGGTTAATTGACACCCCCCTGCTGGTGGCTGATTGGCCGCGAATCTGCAGGGGGGCGGCGTTGCACCAGCAGCTTACAAGAGCTGCTGGTGCAATGCTGAATACGGAGAGCGTATTGCTTTCCGCATTCAGCGAGGTCTGTCGGACCAGCGGGTAAACAAATGAAAAGGGAGAAATTGTTGGGTTATTAAATGTTGTCCCTTTAAAGGTAGCTTACTCTGACCCCAGGATTACCTTGCACTGCTGGATTACAGTAGAGCTGTACCTTCATTTATTTCAGACTCCTGCAGCAATAAGGTAGGGGGAGATCAGCTCACTGACATCCAGGGCTGCCAACTGCTTGCAATATACAAAAGTTTACTCAAAGGAGAGTGGGCAGCTAGATGAAAGTAATAACTGCAGGTAGTATGCTGCCCCTAGGGCTACTCCACTTCTCACTCTTGGTTACTAGTAGAACAGCCAGATGTGGCCCCAAGACCACCTCAACTTCTGGTCTGCTCTTACTCCCATGTGGTGTATGGAGATCATAGCATCTAGGAACCGCAAACGAGATGGGAGAGGATGCCAAGTTAACTAGTCGCACAGCACCGGGAGTGGGAAGAAAGGCAGCCCACTGTCCTAGCTGAATGTTTACATCAGGCAAGCTGTAAAAGGAGACAGTGAGCCATACATAGTGCTCATTAGTGCCCCTGTAAAAAAACAGAGCTCAGTATATCCCATCTAGAAACAAACCTACGCTACGCCCACTGCAAAATAACGCACATGCTCAGTGTAAAATTTAAAATGTAAAATATACCATGCTGCGAATGCAGTAGTTTCCGTGCGAAAACAAAAGTAAAGAAGCAGCGGTCGTAAGACCGCTGCTTTTTAACTCATCCACCACCTCTGAGGTGGCGGATAGCAATCAGATACAATCTGGATGACTGACACCCCCTGCTAGTGGCCACGAATGTGCAGGGGTGGCATTGCACAAGCATTACACACAAAATGCTTGGCAATGATAAATGCAGACAGCTTATGTGGGGCGGACATTGATAAATTGGCCCCTTTATCTGCAGTGACCATCTTTTTTTTTGAGTAAACAGATTACATGGTGCTAAAGTGTTAGAGTCACTATCCCACCAATTACCCTGGGGCAAATTATCTACCCCTGCATTAAAATACCAGCTGTGCTGATAAATAACCAGGAAAATTGCAACCCTCCCCACTTTTGCAGAAGTTCCGGTACAGCTTACCGCTGGGTACCGGAAGAAAAAAAGCCCTGCATATATAGTGCTTAAAAAAGGGATGGAAAGGTCAAAACTGAAATGTGCATGGGTGCATTTCATTTCTGTATAGAAACATTTTTGCGATATACTTTGAGTAAAAGTCATCATTGTTTTCTCAGTGGTATACGCACATATGCTGTAAATACCCATGCACCAGAATTCAATCACACCACACTTTCTCAGAGCGCTGACAGTGGTGTGTATTGCTTCAGTGAAGACAATTTGTGCCATAATAGCCACTGCTGACTCTCTTAGAAGATGTAGTGTTTGAATACTGATGCACAGGCCCTCACAGCATATGTGTGTATGCCGCTGAAAAATAGTGATAACTTTAAATGGGCACATTTCAGTTTTGATCTTTCTATCCCTTTAAGACAGGTGCACGCTTCTCAGCCTACCTAAGTATGCTCTCATGGAAAGGAGCTAAGTTTTGGCAAAGGAGACCAAGATATATAGGTATATTTGATAACAGAAGTTAAATGTAGCATTTTAATAAGATTAAAAATTAAATTTTGTCTTACATGTCAAAAGAATTCCCACACAGACACAGACTGAGATACCCTACTGTAGACAACACCCCATGCATCTCATGTTATCCCACATTGTATAGCCTCCAACCCTAGGCATGATTCATACTGAGATACTTTACTGTAGGCAATACCCCAGGCATCTCATGCCATCCCACATCCTATAGCCTCCAGCCCCAAACATGACACAGACTAAGATACCCTACTTTAAATAACACACCAGTTATCTCATGCCATTCCACATCCATAAACTCCAGCCCCAAGCATGACGCGTGCAGAGATACCCTGTAACACAACAGGCATTGCATGCCATCCCACATCCTATCTCCTTCCGCCCCGGGCATGATACAGACTGAGATACCCTACTGTAGGAAACACCCCAGGCATCACATACCACCACACATCCTATAGCCTACAGTCCTACGCATGACACAGACTGAGATACCCTACTTTAGGCAACACACCAGGCATCTCATGCCATCCCACATCCTATACCCTACAGTCCCATGCATTACACAGACTGGATACTATTCTATAACCTCTAACACCGACATGATACAGACTGAGATACCCTATTGTAGACAACATCCCAGGCATCACATGCCATCCCACATCCTATAGCCTCCAACCCTAGGCATGATACAGAGTGAGATACCCTACTGTAGGCAACACCTCATGTCATCCTAAATCCTATAACCTTAAACTCCACGCATGACACAAACTGAGATACCCTACTAAAAACAACACATAAGGTATCTCATACCACCCTATATCTTATAGCCTCCAGCCCCAGGCATGATACAGAGTGAGATACCCTACTATAGACAACATCCCAGGCATTACATGCCATCCCACATCCTATAGCCTTCAGCCCTAGGCATGATACATACTGAGATACCCTACTGTAGGCAACAAACCGGGCATCTCATGTCATCCTACAGTCTATAACCTCCAACCCCTACATGATACAGACTGAGATACCCTACTGTAGACAACATCCCAGGCATTACATGCCATCCCACATCCTATAGCCTTCAGCCCTAGGCATGATACAGACTGAGATACCCTTCTGTAGGCAACACCCCAGGCACCTCATGTCATTCTACAACCTATAGCCTCCAGCCCTAGGCATAATTCATACTGAGATACTTTACTGTAGGCAACACACCAGGCATCTCAAGCCATCCCACATCCTATAGTCCTATAGCTTCAAGCCCCTGGGATAATACAGACTGAGATACCCTACTGTAGACAACATCCCAGGCATCACATGCCATCCCACATCCTATAGCCTTCAGCCCTAGGCATGATACATACTGAGATACCCTACTGTAGGCAACAAACCGGGCACCTCATGTCATCCTACATCCTATAACCTCCAGCCCTAGGCATGATTCATACTGAGATACTTTACAGTAGGCAACACACCAGGTATCTCAAGCCATCCCACATACTATAGCTTCAAGCCCTTGGGATAATACAGACTGAGATACCCTACTGTAGGCAACACCTCAGGCATTTTATGTCATCCTACATCCTATAACCTCCAACTCCACGAATGACACATACCCTACTATAGGCAACACACCAGGTATCTCATACCATCCTACATCCTTTAGCCTCCAGCCACAGGCATGATACAGACTGAGATACCCTACTGTAGACAACACCCCTGGCATATCATGTCATCCAACATCTTATAATCTCCAGCCCCAGGCATGATACTGACTGAGATACCCTACTGTAGACAACACCCCTGGCATATCATGTCATCCAACATTTTATAATCTCCAGCCCCAGGCATGATACTGACTGAGATACCCTAATGTAGACAACACACCACACATTGCATGCCATCCTATGCCTGGCTGTATGCCATTCACAATCTCAGCTGCACACTGATTATCAAATTAGGCTTTACATATAATAAAACTTGTCAACATCCCCCATCGCAACACTCCAGATGCTCAGCACAGAGCAAAAACAGAAACAGAACTATAAAATACTTGCTGTCAAACCTCTTCAACAACTGACCCTGTAACTATAGAAACTGAGACATTCATTCACATTACTAATCACCAATCACCATTTTGTCAGATGCAGGAATGGCACTGTTTAAATCACAATTGTGGGATTACCAGAGATTTGGGTACCATTTTGTGGAAAGCAGATGCAAACAGAGTGCCCCATAAAATGCAGGGCAGTTTAAAATTAGGCTAATTATGCGTCCTAGATTTTATTCTTCAGAAATGTTTTGATGAGAGTGTACTCACACTTCCAGTATGCTGATCTACACATACACTCTAATTATCCCCATACTGCAAAGGCTCCCTTGCCCTTCAGCATTGGGAAACTGTACAAACAGAACTAATTCAGTAAAGTGCATTCACAGTCCCAGTAGGAATGTTGTGGTCAAATCCAATTGACACCTGTCAGATAACAAGACACTATGTTTTAATGTGACATTTAAAAAAGCATAATGTTGTGAATATAAGAACTGCAGCCATGTGCTTCCAGAAGGGGGAGCACTCCCCCCTGGAATTTTATTCCTGGTAAAAAGTAAGGCACACTTTTGTAAACACAAAGCTAGATTAAAATGTATTATTCCATTTGTTTTAAATCTAGCTGTGAAGGACACCGGCTACCCCGACTGGGTAGCTCTGCCAGGAGAGTCCTTCCTGTCTCTGGAACTCGTAGCTATAGAGCGGAGAAAAGTGATTATAGCCAGAGCCCATCCAAATAACCAGACAGAACCAGTATTCAGGTGGAACAAGAACATACTTTATTGTGAAAACACACACTCTTATATACACCCAGCCCATCTTGATAAGGGTCTTATCAGACTCCCAGATCTCCTGCCATTCCCACCCCCCCATAGTGTCCATAGTCTCATAGAGTCCAAGTGGTATAGAGGTGGTGGTTTTGGGGGGATCCAGGGGCAGCAGAACTTCCAGGGTGTCATTAGGAAGCCCTCAGCCCCCAGATGCCACAGTCCAAAAAGCAACATGATCCGTCACTGGGGGCCGGAGCGGCAGCTGATCAAATGTACACCGGGTAGGCCAGGGGAAGTAAGGGTTGTAGAGGGGGGTCCAAAACCCCAAGTTCCCAAGGGAGCTTTCTTCCGGCAATCACCCCACCTCTTGCCCTCCCTAGAGGTTACCTATCCCCAAAAGAGTGGAGCTCTGGGGCAAAGGGCCGCTGTAGTGACCTGGGGTAAAGGTGAGCGGGTATCCGGGGTGGTGTGGCTGGCCGGTAGTTCTAGGAGCCCGGCCAGCCGGAAAGGGGTTAGGCAGTCAGCTTTCAGCTCTTCCGTGAGGAGGTACAAACAATAAAACAAGAACAGGAAGAGTTTGGCAGATCCCGTAAGCCCTGAAAAGGCCACAACTGATGTAAAAAGGAGTGAGCCAGGTAGTAGGAGGGTGGGGGTAGCCTTGGCAGCCTGGTATCCGTGACACTAGCTGTGTGTTTGGAAGAAAAAGCCAGAATTTTTATGTGTTGTGTTAATATTTTTGTTTTGGAATTTTACTTATGGGTTTTGCATCCAGACTGGTCTGTGGTTGACTGCCTGAGTTGTTGGGAGCAGCTCAGCTGTCTGTTAGGGCTTTGAGTTTATAGTGACATAGGATGTGCACCCAGTCCAGTTTGAGAGTGCAGTCCATTTCCGTGTTTAGTATTTATCTAGGGAACTTACAAAAAGCCTGTGTTACCCTTGTTGGAATCTGTGTGTTTGGTTTAAGACATGCATTGTGTGGCTGTAGGTTAGGAACCCAGGAAGAGACCATCACGTGGTCCTAGGCTATCGCCATTTGGCCAAATGCTTTTAATCTAGCTGTGTCACATAGCGTGATTCTGCAGAGTATTTCTTAAATCATATGCTGAATTGTATACACTCACATTTGGTGTAGCACTGTAACGTAGTGCAAACTAGGCAGACCTGATCCTCAGAGTTGTCCAGTAAAACTCTCCTCTCGGTACAGGACACACAGAACTTGAGGTACCTCTTCCCCCGCAGTAGGTTGGTATATTGGTTACCCTTAGGTGCCACCTTACTGCTACAAACCATCCGGTGGTGGAAATAGGTCACACAAAGTATTACAAGGGTAACAAGTTGCATAAAAACAAGTGTTTATTAAACACAATGATGCACAGCAACGCGTTTCGCAGTATCACAAACTGTTTCATCAAGCTGATACAAACATATAAAACTTGCTACTTTATATACACATATGCAACCAATGAAAAGGCTGTTAAAATCACACTTAACCCTCTAGGTCACATGACCTCACAGGAGTAGCGTGTTACATACTATAAAAACATAAATTTGCAATTCAGAAGTTTACAATTGAGAAATATGTAACATTATTAATGTACTACAGTAGTATAACTATCTTAATACATCAAAAAAAACTAATGAAGTTTGTCAGTCAACAACTCGTATATTATGAGTTTATATTGTGATACTAATTTAAGATTTTATGTGGACGCCCATCAGCGTGTATACTTACTAATTATGCTCATGTCAAAATAGCAAGCAAGTGATGAGTTGCAACTGACAGGCTTGGTCGATTTAACACTTTCAAAAACCGTTTTGTGATCGCAAATCCCATGCTGGCTATGTTTACATACGGGCACCTTGTATGTATTAGTAAGATGGCACTAAGGGTAACCAATATACCAACCTACTGCAAGGGAAGACATACCTTCAAGTTCTGTGTGTCCTGTACCGAGAGGAGAGTTTTACCGGACAACTTTGAGGATCCGGTCTGCTTAGTTTGCACTACGTTACAGTGCTACACCAAATGTGAGTGTATACAATTCAGCATATGATTTAAGATATACTCTGAAGAATCACGCTATGTGGCGCCTTCTCCATTTTTTTCTAGAACTACTTAGAAGCGGATGGCCTTATACCTTGAGGAGAGCTGCCAAATTGTGTAACCCACACAAAATTTACATTGGACTTTTTATGTATGGTGTAATTCATATGTACTCTCAAGCACATTTTTGATTACTGTTATACATTGACCGAATTAGTGTTTAATCTGAAATGTATCACATACCATTGTACTTGGATGTCTATACATACACCATCACAGTGATAGCACCCCTATTTACACCTGAAAGTGTTATTGTTTGTTTAATCTAGCTGTGTGCTTGCATGAGAGTTCCAGACTTTCTAGGTGTTGTGTGGCTGCTTGTGTGTGTGTGTGTATATATATATATTGCAACAAGCCCTGGGTGCTTAAAGGGACAGTCAACACTAGAATTGTTGTTGTTTAAAAAAATAGATAATCCCTTTATTACCCATTCCCCAGTTTTGCAAAACCAACACTGTTATATTAATACACTTTTTACTTCTGTGACTAACTTGTATCTTAGCATCTTCTGACCGCCCCTAATCACATGACTTTTAGTTATCTATTGACTTGCATTTTAGCCAATTAGTGCAGTGTCTGCCACTAGCCACGAGCGTGATCACAATGCTATCTATATGGCCTACATGAGCTTGCTCTCCCCTGCTGTGAAAAGTAAATAAAATAGAGGTGGCCTTCAAGGGCTTAAAAATTATCATATGAGCTTTCCTAGGTTTGCTTTCAACTAGAATACCAAGAGAACAAAGCAAAATTGTTGATAAAAGTAAATTGGAAAGTTGTTTAAAATTACATGCCCTATTTGAAAAATGAAAGGTTTTTTTTTTGGACTTGACTGTCCCTTTAATGGCACTCACAGGAAGCTGTGCTGTCCCCAGAGTCACAGGCAGTTAACCCCAGACAGGTCTGGGTGCGAGGCCCATAGGGAAAATTACAAAACAAAGTAATACAACACACAGAGAAAATCCAGCACTCACAACCTCTCAGCTAAGATTAAAAACAAAAATGGAAGGGTTAGTTACCGCATCTGGCCAAATGGGAGAAGCCCAGGTACCACGTCAAGGTCCCTTCCAAAACCTGGGTCCCTAAACCAGCCAAACAATGCAAGCTCTCAATCAAACAAATTGGGAACAAGTGAAGGGTGCACAGGCTTATGTTATCACCCTAGACATATACAAAACACGGATGTATATATATAAAATAAGCAACTGGAGAGCACTTGCACTTCACTTCGCCAGGGTGCATGCAGAAAAATTAGTATATATGAACAAATGGCTTGCACTCGCTGGGATTTTAAATTAAGTGCCTTTATTATGACGTTTCGGGGGCCGTATCCCATTCCTCAGAAGTCTGAGTTTGGGGATACGGTCCCCCAAAACATCATAATAAAGGCACTTAATTTAAAAGCCCAGCGAGTGCAAGCCACTTGTTTATATATATATTTTTATATATATATATATATATATATATATATATATAAATATGTATTTACAATAAAAAGGACATTATCCTGTAAGTCAAGGACATTGGAATGTTAAATATGTACAGTACAGTAAAACACAAATATTTAAATACATATGTACACACACACATATATATATATATATATATATATATATATATATATATATATATATATATATATATATACGCATATTTAAACAAGTGTATGTATGTATTTACATGTTAAAGCCCTTTGCAGCCCTTTTTTTGGTCAAACACCTAAGACCTCTTTTTTTTAATGCAATATTTATTTATTTTTTAAATCATTTTTATTAGTTTCAATCTAGTTTAGTATAAATGTACTTTTAAATGTATTTTGGGGGCTGATTTATCAAGTGTCGGGTGGACATCGATAAATGCCCACAGCATATGCTGTCGGCATTTATCATTGTACAAGCATTTCGTGTGAAATGCTTGTGCAATGCCGCCCCCTGCACATTCGCAGCCAATCGGCCGCTAGCAGGGGGTGCCATTCATCCCGATCGTCTCCAATCGGGATGATTGCTATCCGCCACCTCAGAGTTGGTGGATGAGTTAAGGAGCAGCGGTTTTACGTCCGCTGCTTCTTAACTTATGTTTCCGGCAAGACTGAAGGCTCGTGCAAAAACAGCTGCATTTGCAGATTCTTAAATCGGCCCCTTGATGTGTTCTGTGCAACTTTTTTGTCTAGCCTAACCTGACTCGTGTTTAATTAGATTGCGCTCAAGTGAAGGCGTTTACTTTCAACTCGTAGTACGCGTGCTATTTATGATGCTCGCAAAGATCTGCAAAATACCCGTTATCACTCACGTGCGTAATCTAGCCCAAAGTCAGTGATTACATGTATTGGAAAATGTTATATTGTATTCATATACCGAATGCACCCTGTGGCGTCAAATCAGCTTTACCCACTCACTTTTCAAGCCATGGTAGCTATGAATGAGTTAAGCACAGATGTCAAGTCGTACCACTTAAGCTGTGACAAGTGTCATTTTTCTATAATGCACCTGCAAGAGAAAGTACATATAAATCAATTGGGTGGGTGGGAGACCAAATGCAGTCTTGGATTCAGCAATAGAGATTGAATAAGTGCCGCACACTATCGTATTTTCTCGCCCACGTGTTAAACGGAAGCAAAATGAACACGTTATTGAGATCATGCTGCTCTAACACTTCATAGCTAGCTAAGGCAAATGGTTAGGACCACCCTCCCGCACCCTACAAAATAGAATTAATAGATGGGCACGAGACAAAATGTGACAGTGTTTTTCTTTATTGTCTGTGCAGCAATCACAAGAGTTTTTTTAAAAAAAAAATGGTTTGCAAATTGAATAATGTGTGACTGCGACATTAAACAGTAATCAGGGCAGTCAGACCTGGAAAAACAAACTAAATTAAAAACAAACGATTAGATTACGAGTTTTGCGGTAACAGGTGTGAGGTATTAACTTGCACGTTATTCTCACCGCTCACTTTCATGCAACGCTGGTATTACGAGTTTTTACAAACCCGGCGTTAAAAGACAAAAAGTCAGCGTAGAGCAAAATTTTGCTCCAAATCTCACTCCAATACCAGCGCTGCTTAAGTCAGTGAGTTGGTGTAACGTGCTCATGCACGATTTCCCCATAGGTATCAACGGGGAGAGATGGCTGAAAAAAAGTCTAACACCTGCAAAAAAGCAGCATAAAACTGAGTAACGCAGCCCCATTGATTCCTATGGGGAAATAAAATTTATGTCTACACCTAACACCCTAACATGGACCCCGAGTCTAAACACCCCTAATCTGCCGCCCCAACATCGCTGACACCTACATTATATTTATTAACCCCTAATCTGCCGCTCCGGACACCGCCGCCACCTACATTATACTTATTAACCCCTAATCTGCTGCCCCCAACATCGCCGCCACCTACATTATACTTAATAACCCCTAATCTGCCGCCCCCTATGTCGCCACAACCTACCTACACTTATTAACCCCTAATCTGCCGCCCCCAACATCGCCGCCACTATTATAAACATATTAACCCCTAAACCGCCGCACTCCCGCCTCGCAAACATTAGTTTATTATTAACCCCTAATCTGCCGTCCCTAACATTGCTGCCACCTACCTACATTTATTAACCCCTAATCTGCCGCCCCCAACGTCGCCACCACTATATTAAATTTATTAACCCATAAACCTAAGTCTTACCCTAACACTCCCTAACTTAAATATAATTAAAATAAATCTAAATAAATATTCCTATCATTAACTAAATAATTCCTATTTAAAACTAAATACTTACCTATAAAATAAACCCTAAGCTAGCTACAACATAACTAATAGTTACATTGTAGCTATCTTACGGCTAGATTTGGAGTTTTGTCGGTAACGACCCGAAAAACTAACGCCGGCTTTTTTCTGGCCGCACCATAAAAATAACTCTGGTATTGAGAGTCCACATAAAGGCTGCGTTAGGCTCCAAAAAAGGAGCGTAGAGCATTTTTAACGCAGCTTCAACTCTCGATACCAGAGTTGCTTACGGACGCGGCCAGCCTCAAAAACGTGCTCGTGCACGATTCTCCCATAGGAAACAATGGGGCTGTTTGAGCTCCTAACGCAGCCCCATTGTTTGCTATGGGGAAACACTTCCTACGTCTGCACCTAACACTCTAACATGTACCCCGAGTCTAAACACCCCTAACCTTACACTTATTAACCCCTAATCTGCCGCCCCCGCTATCGCCGACCCCTGCATATTATTATTAACCCCTAATCTGCCGCTCCGTAAACCGCCGCTACTTACATTATCCCTATGTACCCCTAATCTGCTGCCCTAACATCGCCGACCCCTATATTATATTTATTAACCCCTAATCTGCCCCCCACAACGTCGCCTCCACCTGCCTACACTTATTAACCCCTAATCTGCTGACCGGACCTGAGCGCTACTATAATAAAGTTATTAACCCCTAATCCGCCTCACTAACCCTATAATAAATAGTATTAACCCCTAATCTGCCCTCCCTAACATCGCCGACACCTAACTTCAATTATTAACCCCTAATCTGCTGACTAGAGCTCACCGCTATTCTAATAAATGTATTAACCCCTAAAGCTAAGTCTAACCCTAACACTAACACCCCCCTAAATTAAATGTAATTTTAATCTAACGAAATTAATTAACTCTTATTAAATAAATTATTCCTAATTAAAGCTAAATACTTACCTGTAAAATAAATCCTAATATAGCTACAATATAAATTATAATTATATTATAGCTATTTTAGGATTAATATTTATTTTACAGGTAACTTTGTATTTATTTTAACCAGGTACAATAGCTAAAATAGTTAAAATAATTACAAATTTACCTGTAAAAGAAATCCTAACCTAAGTTACAATTAAACCTAACACTATACTATCAATAAATTAATTAAATAAACTACCTACAATTAACCTAACACTACACTATCAATAAATTAATTAAATACAATTCCTACAAATAAATACAATTAAATAAACTTGCTAAAGTACAAAAAATAAAAAAGAACTAAGTTACAAAAAATAAAAAAATATTTACAAACATAAGAAAAATATTACAACAATTTCTCCAACATAGGTGTGTCCGGTCCACGGCGTCATCCTTACTTGTGGGATATTCTCTTCCCCAACAGGAAATGGCAAAGAGCCCAGCAAAGCTGGTCACATGATCCCTCCTAGGCTCCGCCTACCCCAGTCATTCTCTTTGCCGTTGTACAGGCAACATCTCCACGGAGATGGCTTAGAGTTTTTTAGTGTTTAACTGTAGTTTTTATTATTCAATCAAGAGTTTGTTATTTTGAAATAGTGCTGGTATGTACTATTTACTCAGAAACAGAAAAGAGATGAAGATTTCTGTTTGTATGAGGAAAATGATTTTAGCAACCGTCACTAAAATCCATGGCTGTTCCACACAGGACTGTTGAGAGCAATTAACTTCAGTTGGGGGAACAGTGAGCAGTCTCTTGCTGCTTGAGGTATGACACATTCTAACAAGACGATGTAATGCTGGAAGCTGTCATTTTCCCTATGGGATCCGGTAAGCCATGTTTATTAAGATCGTAAATAAGGGCTTCACAAGGGCTTATTAAGACTGTAGACTTTTTCTGGGCTAAATCGATTCATTATTAACACATATTTAGCCTTGAGGAATCATTTATTCTGGGTATTTTGATATAATAATATCGGCAGGCACTGTTTTAGACACCTTATTCTCTGGGGCTTTCCCAAATCATAGGCAGAGCCTCATTTTCGCGCCGGTGTTGCGCACTTGTTTTTGAGAGGCATGACATGCAGTCGCATGTGAGAGGAGCTCTGATACTTAGAAAAGACTTTCTGAAGGCGTCATTTGGTATCGTATTCCCCTTTGGGCTTGGTTGGGTCTCAGCAAAGCAGATACCAGGGACTGTAAAGGGGTTAAAGTTAAGAACGGCTCCGGTTCCGTTATTTTAAGGGTTAAAGCTTCCAAATTTGGTGTGCAATACTTTTAAGGCTTTAAGACACTGTGGTGAAAATTTGGTGAATTTTGAACAATTCCTTCATGTTTTTTCGAAATTGCAGTAATAAAGTGTGTTCAGTTTAAAATTTAAAGTGACAGTAACGGTTTTATTTTAAAACGTTTTTTGTACTTTGTTATCAAGTTTATGCCTGTTTAACATGTCTGAACTACCAGATAGACTGTGTTCTGAATGTGGGGAAGCCAGAATTCCTATTCATTTAAATAAATGTGATTTATGTGACAATGACAATGATGCCCAAGATGATTCCTCAAGTGAGGGGAGTAAGCATGGTACTGCATCATTCCCTCCTTCGTCTACACGAGTCTTGCCCACTCAGGAGGCCCCTAGTACATCTAGCGCGCCAATACTCCTTACTATGCAACAATTAACGGCTGTAATGGATAATTCTGTCAAAAACATTTTAGCCAAAATGAACACTTATCAGCGTAAGCGCGACTGCTCTGTTTTAGATACTGAAGAGCATGACGACGCTGATAATAATGGTTCTGAAGGGCCCCTAACCCAGTCTGATGGGGCCAGGGAGGTTTTGTCTGAGGGAGAAATTACTGATTCAGGGAACATTTCTCAACAAGCTGAACCTGATGTGATTACGTTTAAATTTAAGTTGGAACATCTCCGCATTCTGCTTAAGGAGGTATTATCCACTCTGGATGATTGTGACAAGTTGGTCATTCCAGAGAAACTATGTAAAATGGACAAGTTCCTAGAGGTCCCGGGGCTCCCAGAAGCTTTTCCTATACCCAAGCGGGTGGCGGACATTGTTTATAAAGAATGGGAAGGGCCCGGTATTCCTTTCGTCCCTCCCCCCATATTTAAAAAATTGTTTCCTATGGTCGACCCCAGAAAGGACTTATGGCAGACAGTCCCCAAGGTCGAGGGAGCGGTTTCCACTTTAAACAAACGCACCACTATACCCATAGAGGATAGTTGTGCTTTCAAAGATCCTATGGATAAAAAATTAGAAGGTTTACTTAAAAAGATGTTTGTTCAGCAGGGTTACCTTCTACAACCAATTTCATGCATTGTCCCTGTAGCTACAGCCGCATGTTTCTGGTTCGATGAGCTGATAAAGGCGGTCGATAGTGATTCTCCTCCTTATGAGGAGATTATGGACAGAATCAATGCTTTCAAATTGGCTAATTCTTTCACCCTAGACGCCACTTTGCAATTGGCTAGGTTAGCGGCTAAGAATTCTGGGTTTGCTATTGTGGCGCGCAGAGCGCTTTGGTTGAAATCTTGGTCAGCTGATGCGTCTTCCAAGAACAAGCTACTTAACATTCCTTTCAAGGGGAAAACGCTGTTTGGCCCTGACTTGAAAGAGATTATCTCTGATATCACTGGGGGTAAGGGCCACGCCCTTCCTCAGGATCGGCCTTTCAAGGCAAAAAATAAACCTAATTTTCGTCCCTTTCGTAGAAATGGACCAGCCCAAAGTGCTACGTCCTCTAAGCAAGAGGGTAATACTTCTCAAGCCAAGCCAGCTTGGAGACCAATGCAAGGCTGGAACAAGGGAAAGCAGGCCAAGAAACCTGCCACTGCTACCAAGACAGCATGAAATGTTGGCCCCCGATCCGGGACCGGATCTGGTGGGGGGCAGACTCTCTCTCTTCGCTCAGGCTTGGGCAAGAGATGTTCTGGATCCTTGGGCGCTAGAAATAGTCTCCCAAGGTTATCTTCTGGAATTCAAGGGGCTTCCCCCAAGGGGGAGGTTCCACAGGTCTCAGTTGTCTTCAGACCACATAAAAAGACAGGCATTCTTACATTGTGTAGAAGACCTGTTAAAAATGGGAGTGATTCATCCTGTTCCATTAAGAGAACAAGGGATGGGGTTCTACTCCAATCTGTTCATAGTTCCCAAAAAAGAGGGAACGTTCAGACCAATCTTAGATCTCAAGATCTTAAACAAGTTTCTCAAGGTTCCATCGTTCAAGATGGAAACCATTCGAACTATTCTTCCTTCCATCCAGGAAGGTCAATTCATGACCACGGTGGATTTAAAGGATGCGTATCTACATATTCCTATCCACAAGGAACATCATCGGTTCCTAAGGTTCGCATTCCTGGACAAGCATTACCAGTTCGTGGCGCTTCCTTTCGGATTAGCCACTGCTCCAAGGATTTTCACAAAGGTACTAGGGTCCCTTCTAGCTGTGCTAAGACCAAGGGGCATTGCTGTAGTACCTTACTTGGACGACATTCTGATTCAAGCGTCGTCCCTTCCTCAAGCAAAGGCTCACACGGACATTGTCCTGGCCTTTCTCAGATCTCACGGATGGAAAGTGAACGTGGAAAAGAGTTCTCTATCTCCGTCAACAAGGGTTCCCTTCTTGGGAACAATAATAGACTCCTTAGAAATGAGGATTTTTCTGACAGAGGCCAGAAAAACAAAACTTCTAGACTCTTGTCGGATACTTCATTCCGTTCCTCTTCCTTCCATAGCGCAGTGCATGGAAGTGATCGGCTTGATGGTAGCGGCAATGGACATAGTCCCTTTTGCGCGCATTCATCTAAGACCATTACAACTGTGCATGCTCAGTCAGTGGAATGGGGACTATACAGACTTGTCTCCGAAGATACAAGTAAATCAGAGGACCAGAGACTCACTCCGTTGGTGGCTGTCCCTGGACAACCTGTCACAAGGGATGACATTCCGCAGACCGGAGTGGGTCATCGTCATGACCGACGCCAGTCTGATGGGCTGGGGCGCGGTCTGGGGATCCCTGAAAGCTCAGGGTCTTTGGTCTCGGGAAGAATCTCTTCTACCAATAAATATTCTGGAACTGAGAGCGATATTCAATGCTCTCAAGGCCTGGCCTCAGCTAGCGAGGGCCAAGTTCATACGGTTTCAATCAGACAACATGACAACTGTTGCGTACATCAACCATCAGGGGGGAACAAGGAGTTCCCTAGCGATGGAAGAAGTGACCAAAATCATTCTATGGGCGGAGTCTCACTCCTGCCACCTGTCTGCTATCCACATCCCAGGAGTGGAAAATTGGGAAGCGGATTTTCTGAGTCGTCAGACATTGCATCCGGGGGAGTGGGAACTCCATCCGGAAATCTTTGCCCAAGTCACTCAGCTGTGGGGCATTCCAGACATGGATCTGATGGCCTCTCGTCAGAACTTCAAAGTTCCTTGCTACGGGTCCAGATCCAGGGATCCCAAGGCGGCTCTAGTGGATGCACTAGTAGCACCTTGGACCTTCAAACTAGCTTATGTGTTCCCGCCGTTTCCTCTCATCCCCAGGCTGGTAGCCAGGATCCATCAGGAGAGGGCGTCGGTGATCTTGATAGCTCCTGCGTGGCCACGCAGGACTTGGTATGCAGATCTGGTGAATATGTCATCGGCTCCACCTTGGAAGCTACCTTTGAGACGAGACCTTCTTGTTCAGGGTCCGTTCGAACATCCGAATCTGGTTTCACTCCAGCTGACTGCTTGGAGATTGAACGCTTGATCTTATCGAAGCGAGGGTTCTCAGATTCTGTTATCGATACTCTTGTTCAGGCCAGAAAGCCTGTAACTAGAAAGTTTTACCACAAAATTTGGAAAAAATATATCTGTTGGTGTGAATCTAAAGGATTCCCTTGGGACAAGGTTAAGATTCCTAAGATTCTATCCTTCCTTCAAGAAGGATTGGAAAAAGGATTATCTGCTAGTTCCCTGAAGGGACAGATTTCTGCCTTGTCTGTGTTACTTCACAAAAAGCTGGCAGCTGTGCCAGATGTTCAAGCCTTTGTTCAGGCTCTGGTTAGAATTAAGCCTGTTTACAAGCCTTTGACTCCTCCTTGGAGTCTCAACTTAGTTCTTTCAGTTCTTCAGGGGGTTCCGTTTGAACCCTTACATTCCGTTGATATTAAGTTATTATCTTGGAAAGTTTTGTTTTTAGTTGCAATTTCTTCTGCTAGAAGAGTTTCAGAGTTATCTGCTCTGCAGTGTTCTCCTCCTTATCTGGTGTTCCATGCAGATAAGGTGGTTTTACGTACTAAACCTGGTTTTCTTCCAAAAGTTGTTTCTAACAAAAACATTAACCAGGAGATTATCGTACCTTCTCTGTGTCCGAAACCAGTTTCAAAGAAGGAACGTTTGTTGCACAATTTGGATGTTGTTCGCGCTCTAAAATTCTATTTAGATGCTACAAAGGATTTTAGACAAACATCTTCCTTGTTTGTTGTTTATTCCGGTAAAAGGAGAGGTCAAAAAGCAACTTCTACCTCTCTATCTTTTTGGATTAAAAGCATCATCAGATTGGCTTACGAGACTGCCGGACGGCAGCCTCCCGAAAGAATCACGGCTCATTCCACTAGGGCTGTGGCTTCCACATGGGCCTTCAAGAACGAGGCTTCTGTTGATCAGATATGTAGGGCAGCGACTTGGTCTTCACTGCACACTTTTACCAAATTTTACAAGTTTGATACTTTTGCTTCTTCTGAGGCTATTTTTGGGAGAAAGGTTTTGCAAGCCGTGGTGCCTTCCATCTAGGTGACCTGATTTGCTCCCTCCCTTCATCCGTGTCCTAAAGCTTTGGTATTGGTTCCCACAAGTAAGGATGACGCCGTGGACCGGACACACCTATGTTGGAGAAAACAGAATTTATGTTTACCTGATAAATTACTTTCTCCAACGGTGTGTCCGGTCCACGGCCCGCCCTGGTTTTTTTAATCAGGTCTGATAATTTATTTTCTTTAACTACAGTCACCACGGTACCATATGGTTTCTCCTATGCAAATATTCCTCCTTAACGTCGGTCGAATGACTGGGGTAGGCGGAGCCTAGGAGGGATCATGTGACCAGCTTTGCTGGGCTCTTTGCCATTTCCTGTTGGGGAAGAGAATATCCCACAAGTAAGGATGACGCCGTGGACCGGACACACCGTTGGAGAAAGTAATTTATCAGGTAAACATAAATTCTGTTTTTAAACTAATTACACCTACTCTAAGCCCCCTAATAAAATAACAAAGCCCCCCAAAATAAAAAAAATGCCCTACCCTATTCTAAATAACTAAAGTTCAAAGCTCTTTTACTTTACCAGCCCTGAACAGGGCCCTTTGCGGGGCATGCCCCAAGAAGTTCAGCTCTTTTGCCTGTAAAAAAAAACATACAATACCCAAGCCCCCCAACATTACAACCCACCACCCACATACCCCTAATCTAACCCAAACCCCCCTTAAATAAACCTAACACTAAGCCCCTGAAGATCTTCCTACCTTATCTTCACCATACCAGGTTCACCGATCCGTCCTGAAGAGCTCCTCCTATTCTAAATTCCGATCAGCCAATAGAATGCGAGCTCAATCTGATTGGCTGATTGGATCAGCCAATCGGATTGAACTTGATTCTGATTGGCTGATTCCATCAGCCAATCAGAATATTCCTTCCTTAATTCCGATTGGCTGATAGAATCCTATCAGCCAATCGGAATTCGAGGGACGCCATCTTGGATGACATCCCTTAAAGGAACCGTCATTCGTCGTTAGTCCGTCGGGCCAGCAGGATGTTCCGCGTCGGAGGTCTGCAAGATGGATCCGGAAGAAAGAAGATTGAAGATGCCGTTGATAGAAGACTTCATCCGGATCATGGACCTCTTCAGCTCCCGCTTGGATGAAGACTTCAGCCGGATCATGGACCTCTTCAGCCCCCCGCTTGGGCTTGGATCAGGACATCGGAGGAGCTCTTCAGGACGGATCGGTGAACCTGGTATGGTGAAGATAAGGTAGGAAGATCTTCAGGGGCTTAGTGTTAGGTTTATTTAAGGGGGGTTTGGGTTAGATTAGGGGTATGTGGGTGGTGGGTTGTAATGTTGGGGGGCTTGGGTATTGTATGTTTTTTTTTACAGGCAAAAGAGCTGAACTTCTTGGGGCATGCCCCGCAAAGGGCCCTGTTCAGGGCTGGTAAGGTAAAAGAGCTTTGAACTTTAGTTATTTAGAATAGGGTAGGGCCTTTTTTTCTATTTTGGGGGGCTTTGTTATTTTATTAGGGGGCTTAGAGTAGGTGTAATTAGTTTAAAATTGTTGTAATATTTTTCTGATGTTTGTAAATATTTTTTTTTTTTTGTACTTTAGCAAGTTTATTTAATTGTATTTATTTGTAGGAATTGTATTTAATTAATTTATTGATAGTATTGATAGTGTAGTGTTAGGTTAATTGTAGGTAGTTTATTTAATTAATTTATTGATAGTATAGTGTTAGGTTTAATTGTAACTTAGGTTAGGATTTCTTTTACAGGTAAATTTGTAATTATTTTAACTATTTTAGCTATTGTACCTGGTTAAAATAAATACAAAGTTACCTGTAAAATAAATATTAATCCTAAAATAGCTATAATATAATTATAATTTATATTGTAGCTATATTAGGATTTATTTTACAGGTAAGTATTTAGCTTTAATTAGGAATAATTTATTTAATAAGAGTTAATTAATTTCGTTAGATTAAAATTATATTTAACTTAGGGGGGTGTTAGTGTTAGGGTTAGACTTAGCTTTAGGGGTTAATACATTTATTAGAATAGCGGTGCGGTCCGCTCGGCAGATTAGGGGTTAATAAGTGTAGGCAGGTGGAGGCGACGTTGAGGGGGGCAGATTAGGGGTTAATAAATATAATACAGGGGTCGGCGGTGTTAGGGGCAGCAGATTAGGGGTACATAAGGATAACGTAGGTGGCGGCGCTTTGCGGTCGGCAGATTAGGGGTTAATAAGTGTAGGTAGGTGGAGGCGACGTTGTGGGGGGCAGGTTAGGGGTTAATAAATATAATACAGGGGTCGGCGGTGTTAGGGGCAGCAGATTAGGGGTACATAATGATAACGTAGGTGGCGGTCGGCAGATTAGGGGTTAAAAAAAATTATTCGAGTGTCATAGGTAGTTTATGGGTGTTAGTGTACTTTAGAGCACAGTAGTTAAGAGCTTTATAAACCGGCGTTAGCCAGAAAGCTCTTAACTACTGACTTTTTTCCTGCGGCTGGAGTTTTGTCGTTAGATGTCTAACGCTCACTTCAGAAACAACTCTAAATACCGGAGTTAGAAAAATCCCATTGAAAAGATAGGATACGCAATTGACGTAAGGGGATCTGCGGTATGGAAAAGTCGCGGCTGAAAAGTGAGCGTTAGACCCTATTTTGAGTGACTCCAAATACCGGCGGTAGCCTAAAACCAGCGTTAGGAGCCTCTAACGCTGGTTTTCACGGCTAACGCCAAACTCCAAATCTAGGCCTTAGGATTTATTTTTATTTTACAGGGAAGTTTGTATTTATTTTAACTAGGTAGAATAGTTATTAAATAGTTATTTAACTATTTAATAACTACCTAGCTAAAATAAATACAAAAGTACCTGTAAAATAAAACCTAACCTAAGTTACACTAACACCTAACACTACACTTTAATTAAATAAATTAACTAAATTAAATACTATTAAATTATCTAAAGTACAAAAAAAACAAACACTAAATTACAGAAAAAAAAACAAATTACATATATTTAAACTAATAACACCTAATCTAAGAGCCCTATCAAAATAAAAAAATACCCCCAAAAATTAAAAAAAAACCCTAGCCTAAACTAAACTATCAATAGCCCTTAAAAGGGCCTTTTGCGGGGCATTGCCCCAAAGTAATCAGCTCTTTTACCTGTAAAAAAAAAAAATCCCAACAGTAAAACCCACCACCCACACAACCAACCCCCCAAATAAAATACTAACTAAAAAAAAACTAAGCTCCCCATTGCCCTGAAAAGGGCATTTGGATGGGCATTGCCCTTAAAAGGGCATTTAGCTCTTTTGCAGCCCAAACCCTAACCTAAAAATAAAACCCACCCAATACAACCTTAAAAAAAGCTAACACTAACCCCCAGCTGAAGATCGACTTACCGGGAGACGTCTTCATCTAAGCCGGGCGAAGTGGTCCTCCAGACAGGCAGAAGTCTTCATCCAAGCCGGTCAGAAGTCTTTATCCAGACGGCATCTTCTGTCTTCATCCATCCGGCGTGGAGCGGGTCCATCTTCAAGACATCTGACGCGGAGCATCCTCTTCATCAGACGACTAACACAGAATGAAGGTACCTTTAAGTGACGTCATCCAAGATGACGTCCCTTAGATTCTGATTGGCTGATAGAATTCTATCAGCAAATCGGAATTAAGGTAGAAAAAATCCTATTGGCTGATTGCATCACATTCTATTGGCTGATCGCATTCTATTGGCTGATAAGAGCAAAATACGTAGGAGCAAGGATCCAGTTGTGGATCACGGTGCATAAGTAAAACACATGAAACAGACTTGCACTGGGTTATTTAGAATTTGGTACTGTAGAGCCTAGGTTCTCAACCTGTTGTACGTGAACCCCTGGGGGTATCTGAGACTTTGGCAAGGGGCACTCCAGGGATTGGCCTTCATTAAAGGGACACTGAACAAAAAATTTTTCTTTCGTGATTTAGATAGAGCATGCAATTTTAAGCAACCTTCTAATTTACTCCTATTATCAATTTTTCTTTGTTCTCTTGCTATCTTTATTTGAAAAAGAAGGCATCTAAGCTCTTTTTTTGGTTCAGACCGCTGGACAGCACTTTTTTATTGGTGGATGAATTTATCCACCAATCAGCAAGGACAACCCAGGTTATTCACCAAAAATGGTCCGGCATCTAAACTTACATTCTTGCATTTCAAATTAAGATACCAAGAGAATGAAGAAAATTTGATAATAGGAGTAAATTAGAAAGTTGCTTAAAATGTCATGCTCTATCTGAATCACAAAAGAAAAAAATTGGGTTCAGTGTCCCTTTAATTTTTCTCCTTATGTAGCTATTGTAGACATAACAAATAAAGCTGTGTTTCTCATTTCTACCCTTGAGTGTAAGTATTTCGCTGCCTAGGTTAGACCACTACTCAATCACTGATTTGCCTCAAATAGTAAAACCTAAGATTCTGGCTTATTAGTGACATAGAAGGGCTGCAGCTGAGCTTCACCGATAAAGTAAATTACTGTGACCAAGGGCCAGATAAATGTGCCACTGTGAAATAGGTAAAATGCATCATACTGAAGTGTGTTGCAGTAAAATGAGACAGATAAACTGTGTATGAAATGGTTATTAAAAATAGAAAGATGGTACCATAAATATTACTTTCCTCATCTTGAAGAAAACAGGTAATTTTCCTCTTTTTTTTAATGTAAGAAGCACATTAATTGCATATAATTATTAATTTCAATGGAATATATAACATGCAGCTGCCCCACAAAGAATATACTTAAAGGGACATGATACCCAAATGTTGAAGCACATGAAAGTGATGCAGCATAGCTGTAAAAAGCTGAAAATATCACCTGAACATCTCTTTGTAAAAACCTCACACTTTCCTCAGTATCCACACCCCATTGTAAAGAGACTTTAAGCAGCCAGTCAGGATACTTGTCCCAGGACAAGCTACGAAGTGCGCATCTGTCATGTGCAGGCACAGTCATGTTTTTTCCCCATTCAGTTTAAGTAAGTTCTATGAAATCTCATGAGATTTCAGTGAAATCTCATGAGATCACAACAAAGGCAAAGCATTACCTCAGCACTGCTGATTGGCTATTTTTTTTGTTTGTTTTTCAACTTGCAGCTGGACAACAGCTGAAGTGTAACTGTTTACCGAGCACTTACTCTGGTGAGATGAAGACATTTTGAGGTAAAATATCTTCCTTTTTTACACAGAGATGTTCAGGTGTCAGTTCTTTACAGTTATGCTGCATCACTTTGAAGTGATTTAGCATATGGGTATTATGTCCCTTTAAGGAATTCGATTAAGACACTGATAAACCTAGAAGAGGAGCAGAAGAGATGACATTGTACGTAACCTGTATAATAATCTGTCACTAAATGTCTCTGTGACATATCACAAGTGGGCGATAAATAGCTCTACATCATACAGACTTCTGCCCCCTCATCAATGGTCCTACCACCTTTAATGGAAGCAACAATCTCAGAATCACATGACAAAAAATATATTTCACTTTACAATATTTTTGTATCTCTCTTCTATTTTAAACAGAATTTAATTTTATTTATTTTTTGGCCCCAAATCTGCTATCGTATCTGTGTATTTTAATGCTGTATGTGCTATTGTTCATTTGAAAGGTTCTTGCATTTCCACAGAAAGCAGGAAAGGTTGTGTTTGTCTTATTAGGTTTATAGGCTTTTGTGAGGATCTGTTGCACGGTAACATAACATGGCCACTGGGTAATTGTGTTGTCTGGCAGAAGCAGACCTCACAAGGCTACGGATTCCCAGACGTTACTTATCACTTGTCACTACAGGAAATTCTGTGTCAGAGTGCGGGGAATATTCTTCTTTTCTGTGCAGGATCAAAATGCTAACAAACGGAATACTCACTATGTGCAAAGCAACATATGGCTGGCGTAAAACAATATCCAGTACTTGTATTTGTAATCTTTATATCACTCACATTAGTATCACGGGTTTACACTGTAAATATATGTCAGGAGACACAGATTTATTACAACAGCAAAAGATTACAAGCGTTAAATGCAGTGTACCTGATATGTTCTGCTTCCGGTTCGTACCGAGCGGAAAATTAATACATTCACTCATTTTATTACAGAGATAAGGTCGGCCCTACCTTTCCAAAATTCCTTAAAGGGACAGTCTAGGCCAAAATAAACTTTTATGATTCAGATAGAGCATGTAATTTTAAACAATTTTCCAATTTACTTTTATCACCAATTTTGCTTTGTTCTCTTGGTATTCTTAGTTGAAAGCTTAACCTAGGAGGTTCATATGCTAATTTCTTAGACCTTGAAGCCCACCTCTTTCAGATTGCATTTTAACAGTTTTTCACCACTAGAGGGTGTTAGTTCACATAGTTCATATAGATAACACTGTGCACGTGCACATGAAGTTATCTGGGAGCAGGCACTGATTGGCTAGACTGCAAGTCTGTCAAAAGAACTGATAAAAGGGGCAGTTTGCAGAGGCTTAGATACAAGATAATCACAGAGGTTAAAAGTATATTAATATAAATGTGTTTGTTATGCAAAACTGGGAAATGGGTAATAAAGGGATTATCTATCTTTTAAAACAATAAAAATTCTGGTGTAGACTGTCCCTTTAAATCTTTACGTGCCAGAACAATCAAAAGGTAGATTTCTCCTCTGCTCTCTGTAAAGAGAAATCAATAAGATCATTTGGTGACTTGTTGGTATATAAACTGGTCCCTTGTTTCAAGAAATGTTTCTATACAAGAGCATATAGACAAAGCAGTTTCAGACCTGGAGGCCCATTTATCAAGCTTGTGGGCCCGCTGCTCTATAACCCTGTCCGCCTGCGCTGAGCAATTCAACCCGATTGACACCTCCGAGCCTGCAGGGGGCGGTGTTGCACCAGCAGCTCTTGTGAGCTGCTGATGCAATGCTGAATACGGAGAGCGTATTGCTCTCCGCATTCAGTGAGGTCTTGCGGACCTGATCCTGCACTGTCGGATCAGGTCCGCAAGACCTTTGATACAAAGGCCTCATAGGGTCAAGGAGTGTTTGTATAGAACAAGAGCATATAGAGAAAGTGGTTTCAGATATAGGGTCAAAAAGAGTTTGTATACTACAAGATAATAAAGACAAAGTGGTTTCAGATATAGGGGTATATTTATTATAGTGCGGATGGACATGATACAATGTAGTGTATCATGTCCGCCGCACATCGATAAATGCCGACATGTTACGCTGTCAGCATTTATCATTGCACCAGCACAATACCGCCCCCTGCAGATTTGCGGCCAATCGACCGCTAGCAGGGAGTGTCATTAAACCCGATCGTGTTTGATCGGGTTGATTTCTGTCTGCCGCCTCAGAGTAGGCGGACAAGTTATGGAGCAGCGGTCTTTACGTAGCTTGATAAATTGAACCCATAGAGTTGAGTGTTTGTATAGAACAAGAGCATATAGACAAAGTAGTTTCAAACATAGGGTCCGATTTATCATCGTGTGGGCAGACATGATCCGCATACGCTGTCGCCATTTATCATTAATTAATTAATGCCGCCCCCTGCAGATTTGCGGCTAATCGGCTGCTAGCAGGGGGTGTCAATCATTCTGATCGGGATAATTGCTGTCTGTCACCTCAGAGGTGGAGGATGAGTTCAGGAGCAGCGGTCTTAAGACCGCTGCTTCTTAAAGGGACACTATACCCAAACATTTTCTTTCATGATTAAGGTAGAGAATACAATTTTAAACAACATTCCAATTTACTTCTATTACCTAATTTGCTTCATTCTTTAGATATCCTTTAATGAAGAAATAGCAATGCACACGGTGAACCAATCACAGAAGGCATCTATGTGCAGCTGCCAATCAGCAGCTACTAATATATCTAGATATGCTTTTCAGCAAAGAATTTCAAGAGAATGAAGCAAAATAGATAATAGAAGTAAATTAGAAAGTTGTTTATAATTATATGCTCTTTCTAAATCATGAAAGAAAAAAATTGGGTTTCATGTCCCTTTAACTTATGTTTCCGGCAGAAACAGCTGCATTCGCAGCTACATAAATCTTCCCCTTACGGTCTAGAAGTATTTGTTCCCAATATATTTAGACAAAGCACTATCAAAGACAGGGTCAAGAAGTGTTTCTTTACAATAAGAGCACATAAACAAAGTTGTATCAGATAAAAGGTCACAAAGTGTTTCTTTACAATAAGAACATATAGAAAAAACGGTATCTGAGATAGACTCATATAAACTGTTTCTAAAAAAATATATTAAAAAGGAAGCAGATATACCAAGTGAGATACTTTTGACTAGAGTTATAGAGGTATATTTATCAATGTGCGAGCGGACATGATACGAAGTAGCGTATCATGACCGCTGCACATCTATAAATGCCGACAGCATACACTGTCGGCATTTATCATTGCACCAGCAGTTCTTGTGACCGCTGCTTCATAAAAACTTCTGTTTCCGGCGAGTCTGAAGGCTTGCGCGGAAACAGGGGCATCAAGCTCAAGATCAAGATCAAGAGGGCCAGCTAACAGGATAAAGCAATACTGAGGTCTACTCGTGTTGTGGACAACAAGCAGAAGATGGGCTCGTAGATTAGAAGATGATTTCCTGTTTTGATTTTTGTTTTCCTGCCAAAATTATCTAGCTATTAGTAAGTGGTAACAGGCGGTGTTGGGGGACAATGCAGGATAGAGCAGAGTTTATGGGAGACTAAGAGGCCCATTTATCAAGCCCCGTAACCCTGCCCGCCTGCTCTGAGCAGGCGGACAGTAATCGCCAAAATTCAACCCGATCGAGTACGATCGGGTTGATTGACACCTCCCAGCTGGTGGCCGATTGGCCGCGAGTCTGCAGGGGGTGGCGTTGCACCAGCAGCTCTTGTGAGCTGCTAGTGCAATGCTGAATACGGAGAGAGTATTGCTCTTCGCATTCAGCGAGGTCTTGCGGACCTGATCCGCTCTGTCGGATCTGTAGATTATAAATGAATGTCCAACACTGATAAAAGTGAAAAGCTACAGCAGTAAAAGAGAGTTCAGATGTGTGTGAAGTAGCATTTTGCTGGCTCGCCAAAAATAATTGCCCTCACCAGAAGTAAAACACATTTGTCTAGGATTAAAAGGGAAAGGCTTACAAGCTTTTTGTTTTAACAGAACATGTACACCTGTACAATTGTACAAAGACGGAGGGTGACTGATCGGCACTAAATATCTGACAAAATACAACAGAAAACCATCATCTGACGCACCCTGTGAGTCAAAAGCGCATCATGACAGATGTAACGTCTGTGACTCATTGAAATGTGTCAGATTTTGTGTTGATTTATTGCTCATCCAACGTTATTCTTTGTAGATATGAATGTTATAGACCTCCTTGGCCATCAGTATCAGGATATAAACCTACATTTTACGGTTGTTTTCTTTATAATTACCCTTACTGGGGGGTGGGGTATCACAGACAACCACTAGAGCTGAATCACACTGGCTGTTGTTTCTGAAGTCCTCCAATAGATAATAGGACCACTAAATACAGCAGAAGTGAATGACACATACACAATAAAAATACAATGCAATAGAACTTACTTTGATTTTGAAATGAGCAGTAGAATATTTTCTGGCAAATTTCACAGTTAAATCAATTGTTTCCTTCCCCTGTATCATGTATCATGTAGCCACCAATCAGCAAGCACTAGCCACAGTGCTCAACCAAAAATGGGCTGGCACTTAAGCTTACATTACTTCTTTTTCAAATAAAGATAGCAAGAGAACAAAGAACAATTGATAATAGGAGAAAATTAGAAAGTTGCTTAAAATTGTATGCTCTATCTGAATCATGAAAGAAAAAAAATTGGGTTTAGTGTCCCTTTAACATATCAGTAGAGTCTGAGGGGCCGAATTATCAAGCTCCGGATGGAGTTTGAAGCCTCTGTTTCTACGCAAGCTTTCAGGCTTGCCGGAAACAGTAGTTATGAAGCAGCGGTCTAACTACAAATTTCTGGAGTCGCTAGTGACTTACAGCACTTTAAAAACTGCCGGCGCCTAAGAAAAGTAAATAAAATAAATATCCCATAAAATTCTAACACGCCTCATAAAAAATAAACCCAACACGTAAAACCCCTATATCCGCAATCCCCCCTCTCATTACTAATATTAAATGTATTAACCCCTAGACCGACAACCCCCACAACGCAATTAACCTATTCAAGTATTAACCCCTAAATCCACCAACCCCAACATCGCAAACTACCTCTTAAAACTATTAACCCTTAATCCGCCATTAACCCACAACGCAATAAACCTATTCAAGTATTAACCCCTAAACCGCCATAGCCCACATAGCCCATTAAATGTATTAACCCCTAATCTGCCGCCGCCAACGTCGCCGCCACTATAATAGAGTTATTAAACCCTAAACCTAAGTCTAACCCTAACCCTAACACCCCCTAATTTAAATATTATTTAAATAAATCTAAATAAATTTACTATTATTAACTCAATTATTCCTATTTAAAACTAAATACTTACCTATAAAATAAACCCTAAGATAGCTACAATATAATACCTAAAATTAAATACAATTAAATAAAATAAACTAAAGTACAAAAAAAAAACCACACTTAATTACAGAAAATAAAAAATAAATTACAAGAAGTTTAAACTAATTACACCTAATCTAAGCCCCCTAATAAAATAAAAAAGCCCCCCAAAATAAAATTCCCTACCCTACCCTAAATTACAAATAACCCTTAAAAGGGCTTTTTCAGGGCATTGCCCCAAAGTAATCAGCTCTTTTACCTGTAAAAAAAGAAATACAACCCCCCCAACATTAAAATCCACCACCCACCCACCCAACCCTACAATCAGCCAATAGGATTGAGCTTGCATTCTATTGGCTGATTGGAACAGCTAATAGAATGCAAGGTCAATCCTATTGGCTGATTGGATCAGCCAATCGGATTGAACTTCAATCCGATTGGCTGATTGCATCAGCCAATAAGATTTTTCCTACCTTATTTCCGATTGGCTGATAGAATTCTATCAGCCAATCGGAATTGAAGGGACGCCATCTTGGATGACGTCATTTAAAGGAACCTTCATTCTTCAGTCGCTGTCGGATGGAAGAGGATGTTCCGCGTCGGATGTCTTCAAGATGGGCCCGCTCCGCTCCAGATGGAAGAAGATAGAAGATGCCGCCTGTATGAAGACTTCTGCCGGTCTGGATGTCCTCTTCTGGCCGGATCGGATGAAGACTTCTGCCCCTCTGGAGGTCCACTTGTGCCTGGCTGGGTGAAGACGGCTCAAGGTAGGGAGCTCTTCAAGGGGGTAGTGTTAGGTATTTTTTAAGGGGGGATTGGGTGGGTTTTAGAGTAGGGTTGGGTGGGTGGGTGGTGGGTTTTAATGTTGTGGGGGGTTGTATTTCTTACTTTACAGGTAAAAGAGCTGATTACTTTGGGGAAATGCCCCGCAAAAAGCCCTTTTAAGGGCTATTTGTAATTTAGTATAGGGTAGGGAATTTTATTATTTTGGGGGGCTTTTTTATTTTATTAGGGGGCTTAGATTAGGTGTAATTAGTTTAAACTTCTTGTAATTTTTTTTTTCTGTAATTTAGTGTTTGTTTTTTTTGTACTTTATTTTATTTTATTTTATTGTATTTAATTTTAGGTAATTGTAGTTAATTAATTTAATTTATTTAATGATAGTGTAGTGTTAGGTGTAATTGTAACTTAGGTTAGGATTTATTTTACAGGTAAATTTGTATTTATTTTAACTAGGTAGCTATTAAATAGTTAATAACTATTTAATAACTATTGTACCTAGTTAAAATAAATACAAAGTTGCCTGTAAAATAAAAATAAATCCTAAAATAGCTACAATGTAATTATTAATTATATAAATTAAAAATACCAAATATCACAAACCCAAGTAAAATGTGAAATAAATGTGATACCACAATCAAAGATCGAGCAAAAAATAAAAAATATAAAAGTTCATATAAGGATATGCGTGTTCTTGCTGGGAATATTCTGCTTTTCAATATCTTTAGATGTTCTCAAAAAAAGGAAACAAAAGATTGCAACATAGTGTAACTCTGTAACACCATCCAGAATATATATCAAGCTTGTGAACAAATGACTACTCACATGGGTTGGAGCTTACGACCAAGCTCAAGGAAATGCGCACACCCACTTTATACTGGTGGGTAAACAGTACTCTCAAGGAAATATAGTATAAAATAATTTAATAATTTAATAAGTGGATTCGGGCAGCAGAATCTTAACCGCTAAACTGTTTAGCGGTTAAGATTCTGCTGCCCGAATCCACTTGCATCCACAATGGGAGTTAGCTTTTCTGAGCAATAAAATACAATTTGCTGCTCTATTAACCTCTGTGAACGGTGTGAATTAAGCATTTGTGACGCTTTTATTATATTTTAATAAATTATTTTATACTATATTTCCGTGAGAGTACTGTTTACCCACCAGTATAAAGTGGGTGTGCGCATTTCCTTGAGCTTGGTCGTAAGCTCCAACCCATGTGAGTAGTCATTTGTTCACAAGCTTGATATATATCCTGGATGGTGTTACAGAGTTACACTATGTTACAATCTTTTGTTTCCTTTTTTTGAGAACATCTAAAGATATTGAAAAGCAGAAGATTTCCAGCAAGAACACGCATATCCTTATATGAACTTTTATATTTTTTATTTTTTTATTTTTTGCTCGTAATTATTAATTATATTGTAGCTATCTTAGGGTTTATTTTATAGGTAAGTATTTAGTTTTAAATAGGAATAATTTAGTTAATAAAAGTAAATTTATTTAGATTTATTTAAATAATATTTAAGTTAGGGGGGTGTTAGGGTTAGGGTTAGACTTAGGTTTAGGGGTTAATAACTTTATTATAGTGGTGGCGACGTTGGCGGCGGCAGATTAGGGGTTAATACATTTAATAGGCTATGTGGGCTATGGCGGTTTAGGGGTTGATACTTGAATAGGTTAATTGCGTTGTGGGCTATGGCGGTTTAGGGGTTAATAATTTAGTTTGATAGCGGGTTTAGGGGTTAATAGACTTTATTAGTTATTGCGGTGGGGGTTTGTGGTTGACAGGTAGATAGACATTGCGCATACGTTAGGTGTTAGTTTATTTTTGCAGGCATTTTCGGGAGTTACGGTGCTCCCATACTCAGCGCAAGGCCTGCTACAGCTGCCTTTTATGGCGAGGTAAAAATGGAGTAAGATTTCTCCATTTTTGCCACGTAAGGCCTTGCGCTGGATATTGGATACCGATTTACGACGCGGTCCCATGTTAGCCTATGGGAGTAAAAATTGCGAGCGACGGGTGAAATATACGCACGTAACTTGTATGCTACGCCGTATATGTAATACCAAAATCGCGTAAAATCTGGCGTTGCCGGCTTTTGCGGGCGACACTGCATATGTAATGGAGGCCAAGGTCTCTATTTTTGGCTGCAAATACTTTACCTTATGTTGCCCCAAATATCTCTTGGTTTTCATCTGGTACACCTCATCATGTTCTCACACTATTCTAGATTTGGCCACTATATATAGTGCTCCTGTTTTAGCAATCCTGTGTATATATAACAGCTATCTTATAAACACCCATTAAGTAACAATCTCCTAATAGTTAAAAATGTATACAGTCTTTTCCTAGCTTACTGGGCATTTATTTTTCTCCATAATTGGTGATCACTGATACCATCTGCACCTATCAGTTTCTGGTTGTAGATATTTTGCCTAACTAAGGTCTATAAACTATAAAGTAAGTAGCTGAGACATACTAAACCCTAACAGGAGCCCTCTGTATCCTATTTACTGCCAAATAATGTATTTACCTGAAGATGTATAGGTGGCTGGTTACACGGCAAACTACTATTTTAAGACATGGTTACTATACATGGTGTTCATATTGTAATAATCCTAAAATGTCCTTGTGTATATATGACAGGTCCCCTGAGACCACTCATTAAAGGGACATAATACTCATATGCTAAATCACTTGAAACTGATGCAGTATAACTGTAAAAAGCTGACAGGAAAATATCACCTGAGCATCTTTATGTAAAAAAGGAAGATATTTTACCTCACAATCTCCTCAGCTCAGCAGAGT